>NC_079506.1:14161268-14461268 GCF_030052815.1 Hevea brasiliensis
TATTTAATAAGATTCTAAACTCAAAGAAAATGCCTGATGAATGGAGGAAGAGTATTTTAGTACCTATTTTTAAAAATAAGGGAGACATACAGAGTTGCTCAAACTATAGGGGAATTAAACTCATGAGCCATACTATGAAGTTATGGGAGAGAGTTGTGGAGCATCGACTACGTCATGATACTTCTATCTCTCTCAATCAATTTGGTTTCATGCCCGGTCGTTCAACTATGGAAGCGATCTTTCTCATTAGAAGCTTGATGGAGAAATATAGAGATGTGAAGAAAGATCTACACATGGTTTTTATTGATTTGGAGAAGACTTATGATAGTGTTCCAAGAGAGGTCTTATGGAATGTGTTAGAACAAAAGAGGGTATCTACTAGGTACATACAAGTATTGAAAGATATGTATGAAGGAGCAACTACTATTGTGCGCATAGTGGGAGGGGACACAAGAGATTTTCCGATCTCAATTGGATTACACCAAGGATCAGCCATAAGCCCTTACCTTTTTACATTAGTTTTAGATGAACTGACGAAACATATACAAGAGAGTATTCCTTGGTGCATGATGTTTGCGGATGATATTGTTCTTATAGATGAGACACGAGAAGGAGTCAATAGAAAGCTAGAACTTTAGAGAAGTACTCTAGAGTCAAAGGGTTTTAAGTTAAGTAGAACGAAGACAGAATACATGCATTGCAAGTTCAGTGAAGGCCAAACTGGTGATAGGGAAGGAGTTAGTTTGAATGGAGTGATACTGCCCCAAAGTAATCACTTTAGATATCTCGGCTCAGTCCTTCAAGTAGATGGGGGATGTGAGGAGGATGTTAGTCATAGGATTAAAGCCGGATGGTTGAAGTGGAGACGTGCCACGGGAGTTTTATGTGATCGTAAGATTCCCAATAAATTGAAAGGAAAATTTTACCGTACAGCCATACGACCAGCTATGTTATATGGTAGTGAGTGTTGGGCACTGAAAGAGTCGTATGCATCTAAGATAAGAGTTGCAGAGATGAGAATGTTAAGGTAGATGAGTGGCCATACTATAAGTTGAGAGAAGAGAGATTGAGGTGGTTTGGTCATGTGAAGCGTAGACATACGGAGGCTCCAGTTAGACAAGTAGAGCACATTAGGTTAGAGGATAGAAAGAAAAAAAGGGGTAGACCTAAATTAACTTGGAGGAGAGTAGTATAACATGACCTAGAAGCATTACACATTTCTGAGAACCCAAAATCGTTCAGAGTGGAGAAAGCGAATCCATATAGCCGACCCCAAATTTTTGGGATAAAGGCTTAGTTGAGTTGAGTTGAGTTGAGTATAGTTTGAATTATAAGTTATAAATTGAAAATGGAAGTTTGATGTGAATGTGTTACTTGGGTAGCCTCATGGTGAAGATTGGTAATGTTTAAGTTCATGAAAAGTTGTTAAATTATGATATAAAAAAATGGCAGTGTATGTATATGAAATAGTGGTGATAATGTATATAATTTGGTAGTGTAAATTATATGTTATGATTAGGAGTATTATGTGAAAAATTATTCAGAATTAGATGTTGTAAATTAGGAGTTGTATTTGGTGTATGTAAAGTCATTGTATTCTACCCAAAGTTACTATAATGTAAACTAATGAATGGTTATGGTTAGTACCAAATGCAAAATTGTTTGGGGAAGTGAAGATATAGTTAGTGAATGTGTGATTGGTTTGGTATTTGAGAGACATGTAAGGGCAGTATGCAAATGAGCTTATAACCCTAAGTGTGTCACTCCAATTGGTATGATGCCAATTGGAGGTGAAACTAGGCACAATTTCATGAAGAAAGCCTACCTAAATTCTATCTAAAAAGTGACATAAGAATTGATCAAATCCGAATTAGTGACTTTGCAAACCTAAAAATTGACCATTTGAACAGCAATCAGTATTTTGGCCATAACTCAGTCAAAACAGGTCCAAATGACCTGAAATTTATACCATGGAAAACTTAGACATAGATCTACAACTCTTATGAATACACCAAAACCTAGATATGACCATAAGCAAGTCAAAATGCTTGCACAATTTCGGGTATAAAAACTGCCAGAATCGGAAATAACCTAAAAATGACCTAAGTTTGCCATTTTAGTGCAATATGTCCAGCAATAGTAAAATGACCATAACTTGGTCTAGTAAACTTCAAATGACCTAAAATTTGTGGCAAAAGTTCACTAAGACATAGTGTTAGTAGTATGCCCTAGAGCATATCATTTAGTATGTATCTTGTACATATTTTATTAATAAATGGCATTTTCACTTTTTTGTTTATATAATATATTTATGTGTAATAGAAAAGGTCCATTGATATTTTGTTAGAAATATTATTCTTAAGTTGTTAAGAATATGAGTGACAATATTTCTAGCACAAAGTATCATAAATAGGTTCACAATCGAGGATACTTCATAATGAGGACATGACTTATCTAGAAAGATTGTATTTGTGTTTGTTCCCAAGTTATTTATATGAGATATAAATAAGATGGAATGATGAGTCTCATGCCATATAACAAACATGATAGGCACTTATAAATGATAAGTAGGCCGAACCAGTGACATTTATGACAAGCACATGGAGTTTACTCTTGTCAATGTTTTGTCATAAATCATATCAGTGCATATAATCTTTAGACCTGAGATAGCACAGTTATCTTGTATATAGGTAGTTTGAGTTTGATCGCTTTCATACTTGTCTGCGTGTATGGGTATATGGGCATGTGTTGGCTCCTACTAGTTATATATGGAGGCAGGTGTTGATCAAGATGGAATCTGTTCCTCTAAGTAAATAGAGATAAAATCCTATGTTCATTTAATTGTTCTTGATGTTTCAAGTTCTGGCAGACAGATAGATTTATTCAGAAAAGAGTTTCTGATGAGAAAAAATCTTTTTAATCAAGAACTAGAATTAAAAGAGAACATAATATTCATAGCAAATGGAGTTTGACATAAACCATGACTCCAGCTTGAGTTGGGATTTTGTAACAGAAAGATTCTAGTGCATGGTAACATATGATTATAGGTTCATTTAAGGTAAACCTTATTACTAATTGGGTGGCCATGGCATGCTATGCTAGGTGTTAACCATGGTCTATGAGGTTCATAAAATGATTTAGAGAAATCATTTATGGTAAGAAAGAGTTCTGATGATATTAAGAGTTGATATCATGTCTCATTGCCAATTAGTGATGAGCCTAGTAAGTCACACACATACACAAGTAATCACCTATTTAAATATGATTTATTTAATTAATTAATTAATGAGTTTAATTGATTAATTAAATAGGTTTGGTTTGCATTAAATTGCAAAGTCCCTAGCATGACTTGAAATCAAATCTAGATTATTGGATGTATAATATAAGTTAAATTTATATTTAAAGTGTTTAAATATGAATTTAATTAATGAAAAATTAATTAATAGAGATTAATTAATTAATTTATATTTGATATAAATTAATTAGAAGAAGAAAATAATTATTTTGGGTTAAGAACTCAAAATTAAGACACAGGGGCATTTTGGTCATTTTGCAGTGTGACACGTGGCACCATGAGATGGTGACACATGGGATTACACATAAGCTTGCCAAATTTTCTTAATCATGTAAGATGATTAAAATCAAGATTACATATAGGTTTGACACTTGGCACAATGTGATTGGGTCACTTAAACCTAGAGCTAATCAAAGGGTGACATGTGGCAAGGGTTTAATGTGTTAACCTAGTTATTTAAGTGTTGTTATAAGAAAATAAAACACAACCAGCAGCCACACTCTTTTGTCACGCCACTTTGAGGGTTTTTATCTCTTCTTCTTCATCTCTTATCAATTCAAAGAGATTAGCCATCAATCTCTTGAATTAAGAACACTAGAAATTATTTCTAGTGTCCTGTTTACATCTTTAATCTTTTAAAAGGCAGAACTTGATTTTCTAATTAATAGAAAAAGCTTTAGAATCTATTCAAGGGCTGCCATAGGTGTTCTTGGTGTGGACAAGCTAGAGGGACAACATCTGGTGTCCTGAAGACGAATCTCAAAGGCGCAGACACGCTGCAGTGCATCAAGAGGTTAGTGTAATCGTTCTTGATTTAATCTAGGGTTCTAAAATTAATCTGATTAATTTTAAAATCTTAAATGGCAAATATAGATCCAAAAACATATTAAAAGAGTTTTAATATGTTGTTTATCATTGAAATCAAATAGATAAAAATAAATCTTGCATGATGCATGTGACCCTAGGTGAAAATTTTTGAATTCAATGGTATAAACTTGTGTTTTTCACGCTTCCGTTCCTTCACATAGACCTACAAGTTTGTAATTCGGACCAGAACCCGAAAACTGAGGGAACTAGGTCATCCGATTAGGTCAAAACAGCATACCGAAATCCGATAAACTGCAACAAAATGCAATACACTTGAAAATGAAATTGGTAACATATACCAACACTAAAGGACTATAAAATGTGACATATTGGTAACATTAAAATTAATAACCCTATAGTGCATTAAAGTTCAACATTATAAGTTAATTAAGGAAAGCAATAGTATTAAATAAATTTAATTATTGAACTTTATTATTAGAAACAATTTAAAAGAGTTATGAAACATTTCAAATTGTGTGTTTCAGTTAGCTAAGACTCAGTGAAGGAGAAGGAATCACTGAGTCAAGGCCAAGAGGCATTTATCAAAGGTTTGTGCACAACAGTTATTTCTTTTGAATTTTCAATTGAAATAAATATTGACAATTTGTATGTTATTGCTTAAATTGTGGAAAACTTATTTGAATGGAATTTGATGGATACTTATTGCTCGAAAAATATTGCAAATGGTTTGAAACCACAGCTATCATGTATATTTGATTGAATTCCTCGCTAGCTTGTCTAGTGGGATGAATTGGCTTTGAATTCCCTCTCTGACTGAAGTGTTGAGGTGTGTGTCAATTGACGACGAATAGAATGAGTACTCATATAATTGCTAGCTAGCTATATTATTCCTCATTAGCCATTGGCTTTTGGGATGAATTGGACTTTGGAAACATGATTAAGTTGTGTATGTGATTTATTGATATTTATTGAGATATTGTGAAATGGAGTTTAAATTCTTTATGACATTCTCTGTCTTTTGAATTTAATTATGATTTTAAGTATCCACAGTTTATATAATTTATGGTTTATGGTTTTAAATTGCATTTTCTTAATGTTGTGCACCACTGAGACATTAGCTCAGCGATAGCTTTTTCATTACTGTCACAGGTAGACAGACAGACAGAGCAATAGAGTAAGCTGTTTGTGCTACATTTTAGGATTCTGCTGGGTATATTGAGTATACCATATTTTCTTAATTTTTGTTATAATGTATGTGCACTGTATGTATATATTGTACTTGGTCTTGAGCAATTATAAACTAAAGTTATAAATTATTTTGGCCTGTAAAAATGTTGTAATATATTTTTCTTATCTCAGCTTTTGGAACTACTGAAAATTTATATTTAATTGAGTTTGACAAATGTTGAGGAAATTGATTTGTGTTAAGCCATATTGGAGTTTGGGATTGAACAAATATATTGGAAATGCTTTTTACAGGTTTTTGAAGAACTGTTTTATTCAAAATACAGATGGCACTCTGCCAAAATTTTTACAAAAATTACTGATACTCAGATTTGTTATTTGGTTTCACTTCAGTTAAAAAAATTTTTTAACACCTGTCAAAAGTGCTCACCACTGTAAAAAGAAATAAGAAAAGGTTTAAAATTCCTTGTAGTGTATTTAATGGGTTATCAGTAGATGAAGTTTGGTAATTCATTAGGTATACTACGGGATCATGTTATGCCTTACGAAGGGGTAAAATGTAACACCTCTTCTGGTGTCTTGTCAACCAAAGCTCCTCCACTAGCAGCATCTATCATACTGCGGTCCATTGGTAGAAGTCCCTCATAGAAATACTGAATCAGAAGCTGCTCTCTTATTTGATGATGGGGACAGCTTGCACACAGTTTCTTAAATCTCTACCAATACTCATACAAGCTCTCTCCATTGTACTACCGGATGTCACTAATTTCTTTTCTTATGTTGGCAGCACGAGAAGCAGGAAAATACTTCTCCAAAAATATCTACTTCATCCCATTCCATGAGTTGACGGATCCGAAAGGAAGGTAATACAACCAATCCTTAGTTGTGCCCTCTAGTGAGAAAGGAAAAGCTCGAAGCTTGATTTGTTCTTTGAAACTCCTTGAGGTTTCATGCTGGAACATACAACATGAAATTCTTTTAAATGCTTATGTGGATCCTCGCCTGCAAGACCATGAAACTTAGGCAACAAATGGATTAGTCTAGATTTCAACTCAAAAGCAACATTTAAAGTAGGGTATTGAATACACAAAGGCTATTGGTTTAGATCAGGAGCAGCCAACTTTTTCAAGGTTCTAGCAGCCATGGTTTTATTTTCAAAATTTGAATCTGAATCCGAATCCGAACCCAAACTTAACTCCTTTGTAGATTGGACTTCTTCAGATGTACTCAAAATCTGCTTAGCCTGTTTAGCCAATTTTCTTAACTGTTTAGCTGTTTTCTCTACTTCTGGATCAAAGATCAACTCACCAGATTGATAAGTTCTTGTCATATACAAAAAGAAATCAAAGTAAAAATAGAAAAATGCCTCAAAACCCTAGAAAACGATGGAATTTGGCCTCAAGAGGGTGGGGCCAAAAAATCCTTTAGATTGTTTGGTCTTGATCAAAACGTTATTTCCTTTAAAATAGGTATGGGCCGCCCTCCAAATTCAACCAAAATTCTTAATGAATAGTAATACCATAAATTTTTTTTTTTCAAAAACCTAAAAATAGCAACAACTCACAAACAAAGGTTATAACAAAATATCCTAACACTAAAAACATAAAATCCAATAAATTTCAGTCGCCGGTAATGGCGCTAAAATTCTTGATGGCTATCGAATCCACTAGAAATTAAATTAACTAAAATTATCAGTTATGAAAAATTTTCTACAGTAAGTGGTAAATCCAGGTCAAACCCTAAAGACTGAATTATTAAATTTCGTGCACTTGTGTAATGGAAAAAGAAACAAAGGTTGGGGGAGTAATTCGCAGTCCAAAGAAGAAATCAAAAATCAAAAATTAAGATCTAAAATTAAATAAGAAACTCTCAAATTAAACAAACTTCAGTCCAAGGTAATTCGCATTCCAATACATTGATTGGATCATAGACAAAAGAAATACAATTATATCTTATTGAACACTTAACATAGATTTACCAAATAGCGAGGTAAAATCCCTAACTTCCCTCTACTCATTAATTTGAGCCATGCACTCTTGTTGACTCTAATTATTAATTGAATTGGTATTAAGCAATCCTCATCAAATTAATAACTGCTTAAGAATAGGAAGTAGTTAAGCTGAACAACAATTTATGAAGCATAAATCATTTAATTTTCCCTATTATTTTCTTAGGTTATTATCGAAAACTGAGATCATAATCAATAAAACCTAATTGCTACTCATGTTCAATCTTACACAATAATTACGGATTATGAAGATGAACTAGCAATTGATCACATCAAATAATTAACTAATCGGCCTTTTTAGCAAACCATTCAATATATAAAAGACAATGAATCAGAAAACAATAGATATTCAAAAAGACATAAATTAAATTAAGAACCTGATCTCACAAATCAAGCAAAAGAACTTGAATCTCTTGAACTGAATTAAAAACTTAGCCACTCATGTTCATGGCTTACAGAAAATTAAAGAAGAAAATTAAAGAAATCTATAATGTGAATGGAGAACGAAAGTCTAATCCTCTTTGTCGGCTTCTACCTCTTCTATTTATAAAAAATGGCCTAGGGTTAGGTTTTTATAGTTTTTGTCAAAAATTGCAACTGGAGCAAAATCAGGAAATTAATTATTGACAGATACACGGCCTATGTATCACTACATGGCCCAGGGCTGTGTAACTTACTGGAGCTGAGTGGGTATGTCTTGTATCGGCACAAAAAGTTACACTGGTCTCCAGGATTTACACGGGTCAAGTTACACGGCCCCTGTACTTTATTTCTTCCTCGGTTCTCTGGATTTCTTCTAGCAGAATGTTACACGGGACTCTGGTTGTGCTTACACGACCCGTGTACTTTGTATCAACAACGCTTCTCAATCCTTTGACCTTCCCAAGCTTCCTTCCACACTTCTATGCTCTGGAACTTACCAAAACCCTGAAAAATACAGAAATAGTCAAATTAATACAGATGCTAAAAATTTCTCCATTTAACACAATTATTTCAATAACTCTCTAAACATATGCCTAATAGATAATTATACTTTAATCAACTGAATTAGGCATAAAGATAGCCTAGAAACACTAAATGTGATGGGAGTAAAATTAATAAATTATGCACTTATCAGTAGACCCATTTCTCCTGTTGCTATGGGAAGTTTTAAATACTACATCACTTTTATTGATGACTATTCTAGATATGGTTGGATTGATCTTCTTTATGAGAAGTCTAATTCCTTGGATGCCTTTAAAGCATTTAAGGTTGCAATTGAACTAAAAACTGGGAAGAATATTAAATGTGTAAGGTTAGATAAGGGTGGTGAGTATTATGGCAGGTATACTGAGACTGGTAGAAATCCTGGTCCTTTTGCTTTGTATTTACAAGAATGTGGGATTGAGGCACAATACACCATGCCTAGGACTCCACAACAAAATGGGGTTGTAGAGAGGCGAAATCGTACTTTGATGGACATGGTGAGATGTATGCTTAGTCATTCTTCTTTACCATAATTTTTATGGGGTGATGCTTTAAAAACTGCTGTGTACATTCTCAATCAAGTTCCTAGTAAATCAGTGCTTAAGACTCCCTATGAGTTAATGTTTGGTAAGAAGCCCAGTTCGAAACATTTTCATGTATGGGGTTATAAGGCAGAGGTGAGGCCATATAACCCTCAAATCAGACAGCTAGATTCTAAATCTGTTAGTGGTTTCTTTATTGGCTATTGTACAAGTTCTAGAGGTAGTAGATTTTACTGTCCATCTCATTATACTAGAGTGATTGAATCAGATCGTGCTGTTTATTTTGAGGATGAGATAGATAGTAGGAGTCAAATACCTCGTGTTGTCAATCTTAGAGATGAGAGTGTTGTCTTTCCTATGCCTTTGCTGCCTTCCTCAGTAGATTTTAATCCTCCTGAGGGCAATGATGAAGTTCAAAATCTTGTTGATATCAATTTAGAACCACCAGTTATAGATGCTAAGGGGATTGATATAGTTGATGAAGTTGTACCTTTGAGGAGATCTCAAAGGATTTGTCAACCTGCAATATCAAATGATTATATGGTCTATTTATAGGAACATGAGTTTGATGGTGCTGATATTTTTGATCCTATTTCTTATCAGGAGGCTATATGTGGTCCTAATTCTTCAGAATGGTTGAGAGCCATGTATGATGAACTATCTTCTATGTATCACAATTAAGTCTGGGATCTTGTTGAATTACCAGATGGTTGTAAAGTTGTGGGTTGTAAATGGGTCTTTAAGACCAAACGTGGAGTCAAAGGTGAAATAGAAAGGTATAAGGTCAGACTAGTAGTAAAAGGTTATAATTAGAGGGAACGTATAGATTATACAAAAACTTTTTCCTCAGTGTCCACTAAAGATGCCTTTCGTGTGGTTATGGCTTTAGTTGCTCATTATGACTTAGAACTCCACCAGATGGATGTTAAAACAACTTTCTTAAATGGAGACTTGTATGAAGATGTGTATATGGTTCAACCTAATGGTTTCATAGAAGCTGGTAAAGAACACTTGGTGTGCAAGTTGATTATGGGTTGAAACAGGCTTTTAGACAATGGTATTTGAAGTTTGATCAAGTTTTGACTTCTCTTAGTTTTGAGGAGAATGCTTCAGATCAATATATCTTTCAGAAGATGAGTGGGAGCCATTTCATTATTCTAGTGTTGTATGTTGATGATATTCTTCTTGCTAGTAATAGCACTAATTTCTGGAACGAGACAAAATGCATGCTTTCTAATCACTTTGATATGAAAGTCTTGGTGAGGCCACATGTGTTCTGGGTATTCAGATTCACTGTGATAGGTCTCGAGGCATATTGGGTTTGTCTCAAGGAACTTATACTGATCAAGTTCTTAAGAGATTTAACGTGCACACTTGCTCATCTTCTATTACACCTATTCTTTCACGAGAGAAACTCTCTAAAACTCAGTGTCTTCAAGATGATAAGGAAATGACTGAAATGGAAAAGATTCCATATAGTTTTGTAGTTGGAAGCTTGATGTATGCTCAAGTATGCACTCGTCCTGATATAGCATTTGCTATTAGTGTCCTTGGTAGATACTTGAGTAATCCTAGATGGAGTCACTAGAAAGCTGCAAAGAAAGTTATGAGATATTTGCATGGTACTAAGAATTATATGTTGACTTACAAAAGATCTGGCAATCTGGAAGTCATTGGGTACTCTGATTATGACTTTGCAGGCAGTGTAGATGATAGAAAATCTACTTCTGGTTACATCTTCATGATGTCTGGAGGAGCTGTTTCTTGGAAAAGTGTCAAACAGACACTTTCTGCTACCTCCACTATGGAAGCAAAGTATGTTGCTTGTTATGAGGCCACTTGTCAAGCTGTTTGGCTAAAGAAATTAATTTATGGTATGCTTGTTGTTGAGAGCATCTCAAGGCCCTTAACCATTTATTGGGACAATGCTCATGCTATTTGCTTCTCTAAAAATCACAAGAATTCTAGTCGAACTTAACATTTTGATGTCAAATTTCTGTTTGTTCGAGAGAAGATTCGTGAATCACAGACTCAGATTGAACATATTACTACGGACCGAATGATTGCTGATCCATTAATGAAAGCTTTGCCCATTAGTATTTTTCAAAAGCATGTTGCGCATATGGGTGTAGTGCAAACTTTTGATGATACTTTGGTTTAGTGGGAGTTTGTTTTATGTTACATTTGGGTTAGCATTTGTATGGAATGCTTAGACCATTGTTTTTGGACATATCTTGTCACATATTTCATTTAAATTTAGTTTTTGTTTTTGAGATATTGTTGGCACATATATATAATATTGTTTTCCCTATCGGATTCAATGTTATTTTGTTTGCCATTACATTAACTGGATTTTATAGGTTAAATTGCTTACTTGTTATTGGATATTGTTTTGTATTTTACAAATCTATACTTTTAGTTTAATAAATTGATTACTGCTATCCAAGTAGGAGATTGTTGGATTATTTATTTATATCTGGATGTAGATTAGCATTAATCAATTGTTAGGCTCATTGACAGATTAAATAATGATATCAAATAATAAGTTTAGTAATTGACAATATTTAAATGGATTGGGTCATGTGATTGGGCAAGCCTGTAATTGGTCAGATTGTCCATAAGCCCACTAAGAAAGAGGCCCCAACTCTCAGTCCTATATATATATATATTTTGATAACCACATTTAACATCAGATGGAATTCATATAGAATTTGAAGGCTATGGATATTGAGAGTTGTGAATCTATCTTTTCGCTTCCGTTTTTCATTGTTCATAAAAAATCATGGATACAATCGTATTTCCATGTATACATATTCTCTAATCATGTAATCTATAACGATCTAATTTATATCTAACAGTTTTGATATTTTTTAACGTTCGTCAATTATTCTTTAAACATTAAATTCTTGTTATTTGTATGAGTGGATGATAAAATGAAAATTTGTTTAAATATATCAACTCATCACGTGATAAGGGAAAAAAATAATATGAAATTAAAAACTAAATATTTATTTAATTACATAATAATAGATCAACACATACTATCTTATACGTGTGAAATTGAAAATTCTAATTTTTAAATTAATTAGAAATAAATAAACGAAAATTATTAATTAGAGTATTCTTTGAAGACTTTTATATATATATATATATATTTTTAATTAAATTGGATTCGAAGTCTGCGTTTCCATTAGAAGATATATATTTAATAATAGCCTATAAATATAAAATTAGTGAATACCAGTATTTTTATATTAAGAAGCGAAGACCAAAGTAAACTCCATGCTCACATCTTAGATTATTTTTATGCTAATCTGCAAAACATATCATGATTAATTTTGAATTAGAAAGTGAAGATGACATATACATCTGGTTATGATGTAAGAGACAAGAGGCTGGCCCCTTGTGCTTGGATTTTCAAAGGCATTAACTCTACCATATATCTAGCTGTGAGAATGGTCATTATAATAATAGTTTTTCATATGATATGAACAGAGAAGAAAGTTGTAGTTGTGTTATTAAGATTTGTAACCCAAGGAAATCTTAATTTTAGTAACAAAAATTTTTATTGTTAAAATATAAAAATTTGTCATTATAATTCTATGATAGCAATATATGAATGGCTGCATATTATTGTTATAAAATTATGACCATAAGTATTTAACAATAAAATTATGATTACAATAAAAAATAGTTATTAACGGAAATAATTATTATTATCAAAAACTTATCAATAGTAATAAGAATTGTTGTTATATCTTTTTAATGTAATTAGTGGCAATTGTTTATATTACTGCTGTATATTAGTTTTATAGCAATAAGATTAATTATCGGTAATTATTTACGTTGGTGCTGTATATTAATTTTATAGTAGCAAGAATAATATCGCTATTAAATTTTTCTTATAATAATTCTAACATTTGTTCTAATATGTATTTTAATTAGAAATAGGAAGAGAGGATTTTTAACTACTAACGGAAGTACACTTCCATCTTCTTCCTCTCATGGTATTACACCCCTTAAGATTTTGGTTTTGATAGAAGAGAGTTGAGCATAATATTGCCATTGTTCACAAGCTCTTAAGGTGATTCATTAACAAGAGATTCTAATTTCAAATATTCAAATTAAGCAATCAATAAATAATTTTTTTTCATGTCCCTAAAATTGTAATTATGAATTGATATGTTGCACTTGGATTGCAATATCTGGGGAAGGTTGGAATCTATAATTTGTCACTTGTGCAGGCCAAGTTTAACACCCATATCATATTAAAAAAAAAAAAATCATATTTTGGCATTTGTTAAAAATCTTATGTGGGTTATAAAATGAAAATGCAAGCTTTAAGGTGGGGTTGAAACTTTAATAAATGAAAAGAAAAACCAATAAGGGAAAAAATTTTCTAGGAAGAAATTAAACAAAAAAAAAAACGATGAGGGATGGTTGTGGAATTCCCACAATATATTATATGAAATTTACACTTAATTTAATAAATATAATTATTTTAATAAAAGTAAAATTAAAAATAACTATTATAAAATTATTAAGCTATAAAATTGATTATTGTAAAATCAAGTAAAAATTTGCATTATTCTTAAAAGTAAATTAAAATAATTGTATATTAAAAGTATATTTATCTGATGAACTTCAAATCAGGTCGTCATAACTTTTCAAATTAGAAATAAACTAATTCAAATAATTGTTACATTTTAAAATTAAAATTTTTATATAAATAAAAGATATGAAAATTTCTATTAAATATTTTTAACTGAATTTTGAAATTTATAGACAAATTACTTAGTAAAATTTTTAATAACCTCTAAAATAATAATTAAATCAAAATGAAATTTAGGAAAACTGAATCTATTTAAAATAAAAAATATTTATTGGTTATTAATTATAATCAAAAAATTATAATATTTAATTTATATCATTAATTAATAAAATATTAATAAAAATATATTTACAATCATTTTTTTATTTATAAAAAGTAATAAATATAATATATATTTTGCAAAAGAATAATTATAAATTACATATCTTTAGTAAAATTTTAAAAAGTATTAACTATAAATGACATATTATTAATATATAAAATAATAATTTATATTAATTGATATAAATTTAATTGGTTAATTTAATTAGTTTGATTATTAAATTAATAGTAACCAAATCGACAATTGAAAATCGATTTTGTATTAACCAGATGGAAGTACCCTTCACCGAAATAGAATGAATTTGATAAGAGAACACAGTAATTTGATAAGAGAAATATGGAACAAATTTCTAATAAACTGTTACATAAATTAATTTGTAATTTTGAAACAAAATGATTAAACTATTCAAAGATTTTAATATTAAAATTATTACCATATTTTTTAAAGTCAATATGTGCTTTGTTTTTAGGGTATGTTAAGCATTGTTGTTGTAATCACTACTGAGAGAAGAATAACTCCTTAAAAATATTAATTAGAAAGCATTAAAAATTAATTCAAAGTTATAACTTCTTTTAAACTTTTATTTTTGAATAATATCTAAAGTTATGCTTTTTCAAAAAGTGCCTTTTTAACCTCTAAATTCAATTCCAAGCAAATTTTTAATCATTTCACAATTTAATTATAATTCTAACAAATTAAGTAAAAGTTATAGCTGCTAATTCTTCTAAACTATTTTTGATCCAAATGCATGGTTGAATTATTCAAAATTAGACACCATTCTATCCACAGCCATATTCTCGAATTTCTATGCATTTTACTTCTTGCACTATTTTTTCTTGCAAAATTTTCCAAGAAATTAATGATAAAAGAAAAAAAATTCAAGAGTCAATATACTTTTCTGCCCACTGGAATTTGCTAGAATACCTTTCAAATAGCAAATGAAAAAGAAAGTTAACCAAATGGAATATATATATATATATATATATCCACAACCATATTCTCAAATTTCTGTGCATTTTACTTTTTGCACTATTTTTTCTTGCAAAATGTTCCAAGAAATTACTGATAAAAGAAAAAAAAATCCAAGAGTCAATATACTTTTCTGCCCACTGGAATTTGCTAGAATACCTTTCAAATAGCAAATGAAAAAGAATTGAGAATATGGTTGTGGATATATATATATATATATATATATATATATATATATATATATATATATATACATACAGTTATATTTCAATATATATGAATAGAATAATGAACATATATAGACACTTCTTTGCAATTTAACCAACTATAAAGAAAAATATACGAAAATTTGATATTATTATATTTTTATAAATATGAATTGATTGATAATGGTTAAATAATATTGATGTTATATAACAATAATTAAGTGGGCTAATAATATTATTGATGTTATAAATGGAGAAATTATTTAAGGTTTTGTCTTTTAGTCTTTTGGTCAAAATTGTCAAGTTCGTGTTGATTGTTGGAGTTTGTGCCAAGTGGATGCTCCGCCTAATAACGCGTGGAAAATGCAACGAGTTAGCCCAAGTAAATGCACCTTAATTTCGTATGAACAAGTCTTAAAACCTTATCCATTTTTCTATAAATTCACTGAAATATATTTCCTTTGGATATGTTGAACTCATTCTTAATTTTCAAGGAAAACAAGGTATCTTAATTTTGTTTCTTTCTCTTTATTTTATTTTATTTTTCTCTAAATGTTCAATTTTATCTTTGTATTGGATGTTTAGTTCAATTTATTTTCAATTTTTTATCGAAATTAATATGAAAGTTTCAATTATTAAGTTCTAAATTTCTTGATTTAAATCAAAAATCAAGTTTAATTTTTTTATGTTTTGAGTTAAATTTTTGAATTTAGTCCAAAAATTAAGAAGTTTATTTTTTTTATTTTCTTAATTTTTGAGTTAAATTAAACTTAAAAATTGAAAATTGAAAATTGATTAAATTGAACATCCCAATTAAGCACAAAGGGTGAAATTGAGCATTATTATTATTATTATTATTGTTGTTTAAATTTCTAGTAACACGTAGAGCACTAATCATTAATTACAGAATTTAGGTGAAATTGTTATAAATAAAGAATATTCCTCAATGTGCAGGTTCATTATTGAAGCTTTCCCATGGATCCGGTTATTGCTGCTACGTTAGCTGGTGCAGTCATAGGTGCAGCACCAGCGGCTGCTGCATTGCTTTACAACATTGGAAAAGATTCATCAACCCCAATTCTACGAAAAGGCTCTTCCATAAAGAACCTTGACCATAACTGTGAAGTGCTGGACAAGGAATTACAGAAACTAATTGCTGTTGCGACTGATATTGATCAGGGTCGTGTCAAGAAAGGGGAAATAAAAAATACTAGCACTTACAAGTTATGGATAACAAGGGTATGGGAGATTCAAACAGAGGTGGAAGCTTTGATTCATGAATATGAAAGGATTAAAGAGAAGTTTAGAAGGGAAATTAATATTGTTGCTAAAGGGAGACTAAGCAAAAAAATGGTGAACAAGTTTGAGGAAGTTACCCAGCATCTTGAAGAAGGAAAGTTTCTGATTGCAAACTTTTGAAGGAGATTAACTGAACAAGAGATGGAGGATTTCCTCTGTACCTGCAATTACTTGCAGGTGTAATGAATAATTGCATTTTAAAATATAATAAGTTCATAGCTAGCTTTTAGAAAGCTCAGCTAAAATGAAGCGCTTTAGGGCCATAGTGCTTTATGGCATCATTTGTAAAGTTTCTTGTCTGTTTTTTTTTTTTTTTTTTTTTTTTTTTTTTTTTTAAGATTTAGATTGAACTTTTGAATAAAATAGTACTCTATCTAGTTAATAAAATTTTCAAAATTGAGAAAAAAAATAAAAGATTAATTTGTCTATTTTGATTAATTTTCATCTTTTTTAATGACCTTTTGGATTTAAGTAATCAATTGGCATTACTAGCATATTTTGGAAATTCCTGATTGATTGTAGATAAAGAAAAATTATAATTTCACAAATTGGGATCATATAATTTCTCATATCGTTTATTAATGTTGCAATGTCAACTCTCATTTCATTACATATTAATCAAATGTTCAAAATTATTAAATATAATCTTTGCAAATATGCATCCTGTAGTAATATATTGTGTACTCTACTAAGGTGCCGATTGACAAAATTTTTAATTTTTTTAATCTTTAACTTTTGCTTTTTTTAAAAAAAATAAGTATCAATCAAATTTAACTGATAAATATAAATTCAAAATCTAGATTTGAATCTTCACTTTCTAATCCCTTCCTAATATAAGAATAGTTCAACAATGCAAGCATTTAGTCTCCATATTTAATTATAACTGGAGAAGACTTTGACTAGTACTATTCTTCTATTTATAAAATATAATAGTTTTCTTTTGCCTGTATTCATCTCATCTGATACAGATAAATTTTAACAACTATTCCTGAATTTATATAGTTGTAACACTACAGTTCTTTAATTTTAAAATATAACATAAAATCTCCTAAACTTTCAAATTTTGCACAGTAAAATCTATTTGACTTTTAATTATTGATTTTTCAGTTAGAAATTGATTGAATAGCTCCCGTATGATACTTAGTTAACATTTCTCTCTCCTCTTTTATACAAAGTATATAATTATTCACTTTATGTGTGAAAAATTATTCTATCTATAAAGAGAAAAATGATTCAATTTACACATAACTTGAGAGAGAAAAGAGAAATATTAACTAAACTCCATACTGGAACTATTTAGGTCAGTGTCTAACTAAAAAACTAGTAATTGAAAGTTGAAGAGATTTTACTGTGCAAAATTTGAAAGTTGACAGGTTTTATATTACATTTTTAAGTTGAGGGACTATAATATTACAATTAGATAAGTTCAGGACAGTTATCAAAATTTATCTCATCTGATACATAAATCTTATGAATTGTGAGAGTATTTACGTGTAACTTCACTTCACTAAAAAAATGTACTAATATAAGAACGGATTTTACTAACAGATTTTAATACATTGGCAATTACTAGCTAATGTTGATATTTATAGTAAATGAAAATAGAAAAAAAATTAGGAATTGATGTTATTAACGAATTTTGAAATTGGTTAATAATTTACCAACGAATTTTTGAATTCAATTGTAATTACTAACAAATTTTATCTGCCGATTTTAAAATTTATTGACAATTTTTTAGATATGAAAAATTGAGTATTTAAATTTCCAATCGATTTAAAGTAAGTTGGTATATTATCAACGTATTCAAAACTCCTTTGGTAAGTTACCAACGAATTTCAAATTGATGGGTAATTGGTACTATGAGTGATTTTAACTACCTTTTAGTAATTTTTTTATATATATAATTGGTTTTAATTAAATTTAACACCGTTTTGGGTTTTAAATGGTACAAAACATATTCAGAGAAAATTTTAAAATAAATTAATTTACCACTTTATTTTTAAATTAATTGACAAATTTTATTTTATATTAATATAATTATAAAATAAATACATAATTTATTTTAAATGATGTAGCTAATTTACAAATTTATTTTAAATGATGTAGCTAATTTACAATATGATAGTTGACTAAATTAAGATGACACAAGTGATTAGATCTTAGTTAACTTGCCCTTTTAATTAAACACCTAATTAAACCATCATTTGATTTAATTAAGACAGGTGAACCTTAAGCCTTGCAAGTTGCAATCAAATTAAAAAAGGAAAAAAAAAAGGCTCCTTAAGGATATTATAATTTAATTTAATCAAATTAGTGTTGTTAAAGCCTATATTTGTTGTAATGATTCCTGAAAATGATGCCATGCACACCATCCTCCATTATAGCAGGACCAATAAAATGTCAGTATAAGTATTGCAAGCACACATGCCCTTTTACATATACTGTAAGAACAATGAAAACAATTGAGTTATGGAACTCTTCCCACATTGTTGTAGAATTGAAGTGCAGACTGGAAAATTCAGAAACGCAAATAAGTATGACTGACTCGGCTAAGCAAATAAGTATTAACCTGCAGAAATGCAACATAGAAGCATTCATGAAAAGAATTGAATGCAAGGTAAAAATTGACTTACCACCCATGTAAAAAGCCAGCATTAATCGCTGCTATTCACATTAAGAAATTGCAAAGCCAACAAACATTAAAAGAATTTCTCATTAATTTCCTTAATGAATGTTCTAGTCCTTTAATTTTCACTAACAAATTCTTGGTAATCTCACAAAAAAGGTTAATCAATCACCAGCAAATTAGTTAGAAGTTCAATCAATCGTGAAAAAGGGACCCATCCAAAATGCCCAAGGTAATTAGGTCTGCTTAATCAATCTTTAAACATTCTTTGAAAATATTATGCAAACTTGCATTTTTTCTATTAACAAAAAGTTCAATCAATGAGTTAATTGAACCAATCCTTTCAATCGTGGAAAAGTATAACCCATCCAAGTTGAGGTCTTAATTGGATGTCTACTAGCCGTCAATATAGTGATTAAATGCATCAAGAATTTTTAAATATATATATATATATTATTTTTTTTAAAGAAAAATAAGAACACCGTAAGGAAATTATTTTCTTACTTACAAAAAAATGTTTTTCAAAATTAAAAAAATAATTTCATTTAAGATTAGAAAGTCATTCTCTCAGATTTTTACTTGACTATTATTATTATTATTATTTTCTCACTTAAACTTTTGGATCGCTTGAATGGGTGATCAATTGGTGTCTTTAATTGGAGGAAGAGGGCTGTCCCGGTTCACCTGACAATTACATTACATTTATTTAATACAAATGACCCAATACAAATCAAGAAAAGACCAAATACGTCCTAAGTTGTGCCGAAAATCCGGCAGAGTCTCCCCTATACCTAGGACCTACCCAACCTGCAAAAGGGCTCAAAACACACTTCTATATCCACAATCCATATATCCACAACTCAATCACATCACACAGCCCCTCCTGGGCCCATCAAATCAATCATCCATCACAATATGTAAAATTTCAATTTAGTCCTTATAATTGATCATTTTTGTAAAAACTGCTCAAATAAGCTCTAAAATTTATAAAACTCTGCCTCGCGGTCCTTAGAAATATTACTAAGCTATTGCAAAAATAATCGTAATTTTCTAAGCTACCATGAATATTTTATGGATTTTTAATCCTACTTAAGCACTAGAAAATTACGAAAAAGCAAGGTTCAGGTTTACCTTTGCCGATTCCGACTTCGGGAACGCGCTCGGGATGCCTGACAATGGTGGGGTAGCCAAAACCTCGATCCAATTTGGAGACTTTTCCGGTAGCTGGTCTGTTCGGCGAAAATTCTGCATCCGGACAACTGTCGAATTTCCGCGAATTGAGGATACCTACACGAAGCCCAATAATAATATATAAAAAATCAGGGGTGTTACATTCTTCCCCCCTTACAGAAAATTCGTCCTCGAATTTTACACAAGGCAGAATAAAGTACATGATTATACATTGAACAGATAAGGGTACTTGCTACGCATGTCCCGTTCTGACTCATCCAAAATGCTCAAAGGGTATTAAGTCTGCGGAAAGGTCAATCAAACATTGAACATTCTTTGTAGATATTCTGCAAACGTACATTTTTTCCTATTAATTAAAAGTTCAATCATTTGACCAGCTACTGCGACTGTCAGTATTGTGATTAAATCCATCAAGAATTTTTAGAATATATATATATATATATATATATATATATATATATATATATATATATATATATATATGGGAATTATCAGAGACTAATATAGATGTGAGGAAGATATTTTTTTATAGTTACTCCGTTTGAAATAAATTATATTTTTCTAAAATTTATATCCTTTATTTTATAAATTTTGTGTAAAGCAATATTTTATTTTTTAAAAAATAATTATTTTATAAAATAATTAAATTAACATAAAAATGATAACACTTCAAGAAACAAATAATTAAAAGTTCAAATTAACAAGAATGTCAAATGGTTATTGGGACCCACTTCTAAAAAATTTAGAATAATTAAGGTTGGAAATAATTTTTAGAATATAAAACTATTTAAAACATGCCACATGATTTTTTAAATAATTTAAAATAAGTTCTTAAAATAAAATATAATAAAAATTCAAAGCATAAAAATACATTAAAAAAAAATCCGAGAGGTTACAGTCACCATAGATGATGCCACTGAGCATAGTCTCTGGTGATAGTAATCACTTAAGAAGCTATGCTTTGAAGCTCCCTAAGTTTTGGGCGCTTTATCATAATATCTACTTTGACCATGGTTGATGATCATTGACTCCATTTATACTTCTCTGCTAGAATATTGAGAAATCCTTCTGAAAAGCTTTCAAACTAGATAGTATATAAAGGCTCAAAGTTTCAAGTCTGATACCATGGTGGTGGTTGTGATGGTGGTAGTCTACATATCTGTATATAAACATGAGACTGTAATAATCATTATATTACATTTTTATTCTTTCAAACAAATTAAGCAATGTAATACTTCATTCAATTATATGGTTGATTACATTCAATTTCTTAAACTTCTTCTATTCTACTTTTTGTAAAATATATATATATATATATCAGAAAAAAAAAAATTAGACTACTGATAAAAGGAAAAAAAAAAGTCCATGGAGAAATGGAATTGAATGCCCTTCAATTAGCAAATGGAAAAGAAATTTAAAAAATACATTCAGTTATTTCAATATGAATAGAATAATGAAAAGAGAGACTTCTTTGCCAAGTGGATGCTCCGTCTAATAACGTGTGGAAAATGCAACTAGTTAGCCCAAGTAAATGGACCGTAATATCGTATGAACAAGTCTTAAAACCTTATCCCTTTTTCTATAAATTCACTGAAATATATTTCCTTTGGATATGTGGAGCTCATTCTTAATTTTCAAGGCAAACAAGGTATCTTAATTTTGTTTCTTTCTCTTTATTTTATTTTATTTTTCTCTAAATGTTCGATTTTATCTTTGTATTGGATGTTTAGTTCAATTTATTTTCAATTTTTTATCGAAATTAATATGAAAGTTTTAATTATTAAGTTGTAAATTTCTTGATTTAAATCAAAAATCAAGTTTAATTTTCTTATGTTTTGAGTTAAATTTTTGAATTTAGTCCAAAAATTAAGAAGTTTATTTTTTTTTTATTTTCTTAATTTTTGAGTTAAATTAAACTTAGATTGAAACTTTTAAATTAATTTGAACAAAAAGTTGAAAATTGATTAAATTGAACATCCCAATTAAGCACAAAGGGTGAAATTGAGCATTATTATTATTATTATTGTTGTTATTATTGTTGTTTAAATTTCTAGTAACACGTAGAGCACTAATCATTAATTACAGAATTTAGGTGAAATTGTTATAAATAAAGAATATTCCTCAATGTGCAGGTTCATTATTGAAGCTTTCCCATGGATCCAGTTATTGCTGCTACGTTAGCTGGTGCAGTCATAGGTGCAGCACCAGCGACTGCTGCATTGCTTTACAACATTGGAAAAGATTCATCATCCCCAATTCTACGAAAAGGCTCTTCCATAAAGAACCTTGACCATAACTGTGAAGTGCTGGACAAGGAATTACAGAAACTAATTGCTGTTGCGACTGATATTGATCAGGGTCGTGTCAAGAAAGGGGAAATAAAAAATACTAGCACTTACAAGTTATGGATAACAAGGGTATGGGAGATTCAAGCAGAGGTGGAAGCTTTGATTCATGAATATGAAAGGATTAAAGAGAAGTTTAGAAGGGAAATTAATATTGTTGCTAAAGGGAGACTAAGCAAAAAAATGGTGAACAAGTTTGAGGAAGTTACCCAGCATCTTGAAGAAGGAAAGTTTATGATTGCAAACTTTTGAAGGAGATTAACTGAACAAGAGATGGAGGATTTCCTCTGCACCTGCAATTACTTGCAGGTGTAATGAATAATTGCATTTTAAAATATAATAAGTTCATAGCTAGCTTTTAGAAAGCTCAGCTAAAATGAAGTGCTTTATGGCCATAGTGCTTTATGGCATCATTTGTAAAGTTTCTTGTCTTTTTTTTTTTTTTTTTTTAAGATTTAGATTGAACTTTTGAATAAAATAGTACTCTATCTAGTTAATAAAATTTTAAAAATTGAGAAAAAAAATAGAAGATTAATTTGTCTATTTTCATTAATTTTCATCTTTTTTAATGACCTTTTGGATTTAAGTAATCAATTGGCATTACTAGCATATTTTGGAAATTCCTGATTGATTGTAGATAAAGAAAAATTATAATTTCACAAATTGGGATCATATAATTTCTCATATCGTTTATTAATGTTGCAATGTCAACTCTCATTTCATTACATATTAATCAAATGTTCAAAATTATTAAATATAATCTTTGCAAATATGCATCCTGTAGTAATATATTGTGTACTCTACTAAGGTGCCGATTGATAAAATTTTTAATTTTTTTAATCTTTAACTTTTGCTTTTTTTAAAAAAAATAAGTATCTGATAAATATAAATTCAAAATCTAGATTTGAATCTTCACTTTCTAATCCCTTCCTAATATAAGAATAGTTCAACAATGCAAGCATTTAGTCTCCATATTTAATTATAACTGGAGAAGACTTTGACTAGTACTATTCTTCTATTTATAAAATATAATAGTTTTGTTTTGCCTGTATTCATCTTCAGATAAATTTTAATAATTATTCCTGAACTTATATATTTGTAACACTACAATTCTTTAACTTTAAAATATAACATAAAATCTCCTAATCTTTTAAATTTTACATAACAAAATTCCTTTAGTTAGAAAATGATGTGAATAGCTCCATATAACACTTAGTCAACATTTCTCTCTCCTCTCTTGTACAAAGTATATAATTATTCACTTTATGCATGAAAAATTATTCTGTCTATAGAGAAAAAAATGATTCAATTTACACATAACTTGTGAGAGAAAAGAGAAATACTAATTAAGCTCTATGCTGAAACTATCTAGGTCAGCATCTAACTAAAAAACTGGTAATTGAAGGTTTGAGGGATTTTACTGTGTAAAATTTGAAAGTTGACGGGGTTTTATGTTACATTTTTAAGTTGAGGGACTGTAATATTACAATTAGATAAGTTCAGGGACAATTGTCAAAATTTATCCCATCTGATTCATAAATCTTATGAATTGTGAGAGTATTTACGTGTAACTTCACTTCACTAAAAAAATGTACTAATATAAGAACGGATTTTACTAACAGATTTTAATACATTGGTAATTACTAGCTAATGTTGATATTTATTAGTAAATGAAAATAGAAAAAAAATTAGGAATTGATATTATTAACGAATTTTGAAATTGGTTAGTAATTTACCAACGAATTTTTGAATTCATTTGTAATTACTAACAAATTTTTTAGATATGAAAAATTGAGTATTTAAATTTCCAATCGATTTAAAGTAAGTTGGTATATTATCAACGTATTCAAAACTCCTTTGGTAAGTTACCAACCAATTTCAAATTGATGGGTAATTGGTACTATGAGTGATTTTAACTACCTTTTAGTAATTTTTTTATATATATAATTGGTTTTAATTAAATGTAACACCGTTATGGGTTTTAAATGGTACAAAAACATATTCAGAGAAAATTTTAAAATAAATTAATTTACCACTTTATTTTTAAATTAATTGACAAATTTTATTTTATATTAATATAATTATAAAATAAATACATAATTTATTTTAAATGATGTAGCTAATTTACAATATGATAGTTGACTAAATTAAGATGACACAAGTGATTAGATCTTAGTTAACTTGCCCTTTTAATTAAACACCAAATTAAACCATCATTTGATTTAATTAAGACAGGTGAACCGTAAGCCTTGCAAGTTGCAATCAAATTAAAAAAGGAAAAAAAAAAGTCTCCTTAAGCATATTATAATTTAATTTAATCAAATTAGTGTTGTTAAAGCCTATATTTGTTGTAATGATTCCTGAAAATGATGCCATGCACACCATCCTCCATTCTAGCAGGACCAATAGAATGTCAGTATAAGTATTGCAAGCACACATGCCCTTTTACATATACTATAAGAACAATGAAAACAATTGAATCATGGAACTCTTCCCACATTGTTGTAGTGTCACGACCCAACCTATGGGCCAGACCGGCACTAGGATCTGGGCCAGCCTAAAGCCCCCGAGTCCCGTAGTAAGCCTAACTGTTCATTAACCCAACTCTAAGGCCCATTTGGGCCCAATTTCAAGAAACCAACCGGACAGAGTCCGGCCATAAAGTGGACCTTTCAACGGGGAGTTTTTGACTCACCCGACCTGTAAACAAAATATATCATCAATTGGGGAGCTCAGCTCACCCTCCACATACTCATATCGGCATAAAAATAAATGGGAGCTCAGCTCCCTCATCCAATCCATCAAACATGCATATAATTTTACAGGTCCACATGACAATTTATATTACAGACCCGAATCATTTAAATATTTCTAACACATGCGGAAATTCTAGGAGTAAATAAAATTACAAAACTATTGATAAACAACCTGCGAAGGAGAAAAGCAGGTTAACCACAATAAAATCCTCCTGTAGCCTGAAAAAATATTGAACAGGAGTGAGCGTTCGACTCAGAGAGTAAAATATCAACTTTAACCATAATCTCTATAACTATCTAAAACTAATGCACCCTGTAGAGTGAAATGCAACATCAACAACATTTTCACATCATAACATCAAAAAGGTAATTTGGAGCACTCACGCACCCTGTAACATCAATCATAATATATGGGAGCTGATCCCCTATACAGCTCTCTTAAATCCAACCTGGTGCCAGCGAAGAACTCAAGCCGGACTTTCGCTTAATAAACCAAATCGGGGTCCCAGCGAAGAACTCAAGCCGTGACTACCCCCGAAGGATCGGGTCCCAGCGAAGAACTCAAGCCGTGACTACCCGTCCTATCCATAGTCCACACCACATCACACGCACGCCAACGCACGCACACTGCTCCAAATTACCACAACAACATCCATGGCACTTTAACAGTTATCAATGCAACATAAATCGTGCCTAGAGTTTAACTACATAAATATATGCATATAAGTGATGCATGGGCATGCTTGAACATATAATAATAATGAAATTACAATTAAAATTAATATTTTACTCACAGACTTGACGGTGGTCACTGAGGCGGCTGGGCGGAGGAAGAGGGCTGTCCCGGCTCACCTGACAATTACATTACATTTATTTAATACAAATGACCCAATACAAATCAAGAAAAGACCAAATACGTCCTAAGTTGTGCCGAAAATCCGGCAGAGTCTCCCCTATACCTAGGACCTACCCAACCTGCAAAAGGGCTCAAAACACACTTCTATATCCACAATCCATATATCCACAACTCAATCACATCACACAGCCCCTCCTGGGCCCATCAAATCAATCATCCATCACAATATGTAAAATTTCAATTTAGTCCTTATAATTGATCATTTTTGTAAAAACTGCTCAAATAAGCTCTAAAATTTATAAAACTCTGCCTCGCGGTCCTTAGAAATATTAATAAGATATTTAAAAAATAATCGTAATTTTCTAAGCTACCATGAATATTTTATGGATTTTTAATCCTACTTAAGCACTAGAAAATTACGAAAAAGCAAGGTTCAGGTTTACCTTTGCCGATTCCGACTTCGGGAACGCGCTCGGGATGCCTGACAATGGTGGGGTAGCCAAAACCTCGATCCAATTTGGAGACTTTTCCGGTAGCTGGTCTGTCTGGCCGAAAATTCACAGATCCGGACAACTGTCGAATTTCCGCGAATTGAGGATACCTACACGAAGCCCAATAATAATATATAAAAAATCAGGGGTGTTACATTCTTCCCCCCTTACAGAAAATTCGTCCTCGAATTTTACACAAGGCAGAATAAAGTACATGATTATACATTGAACAGATAAGGGTACTTGCTACGCATGTCCCGTTCTGACTCATCCAAAATGCTCAAAGGGCATTAAGTCTGCGGAAAGGTCAATCAAACATTGAACATTCTTTGTAGATATTCTGCAAACGTACATTTTTTCCTATTAATTAAAAGTTCAATCATTTGACCAGCTACTGCGACTGTCAGTATTGTGATTAAATCCATCAAGAATTTTTAGAATATATATATATATATATATATATATATATATATATATATATATATATATGGGAATTATCAGAGACTAATATAGATGTGAGGAAGATATTTTTTTATAGTTACTCCGTTTGAAATAAATTATATTTTTCTAAAATTTATATCCTTTATTTTATAAATTTTGTGTAAAGCAATATTTTATTTTTTAAAAAATAATTATTTTATAAAATAATTAAATTAACATAAAAATGATAACACTTCAAGAAACAAATAATTAAAAGTTCAAATTAACAAGAATGTCAAATGGTTATTGGGACCCACTTCTAAAAAATTTAGAATAATTAAGGTTGGAAATAATTTTTAGAATATAAAACTATTTAAAACATGCCACATGATTTTTTAAATAATTTAAAATAAGTTCTTAAAATAAAATATAATAAAAATTCAAAGCATAAAAATACATTAAAAAAAAAATCCGAGAGGTTACAGTCACCATAGATGATGCCACTGAGCATAGTCTCTGGTGATAGTAATCACTTAAGAAGCTATGCTTTGAAGCTCCCTAAGTTTTGGGCGCTTTATCATAATATCTACTTTGACCATGGTTGATGATCATTGACTCCATTTATACTTCTCTGCTAGAATATTGAGAAATCCTTCTGAAAAGCTTTCAAACTAGATAGTATATAAAGGCTCAAAGTTTCAAGTCTGATACCATGGTGGTGGTTGTGATGGTGGTAGTCTACATATCTGTATATAAACATGAGACTGTAATAATCATTATATTACATTTTTATTCTTTCAAACAAATTAAGCAATGTAATACTTCATTCAATTATATGGTTGATTACATTCAATTTCTTAAACTTCTTCTATTCTACTTTTTGTAAAATATATATATATATATATCAGAAAAAAAAAAATTAGACTACTGATAAAAGGAAAAAAAAAAGTCCATGGAGAAATGGAATTGAATGCCCTTCAATTAGCAAATGGAAAAGAAATTTAAAAAATACATTCAGTTATTTCAATATGAATAGAATAATGAAAAGAGAGACTTCTTTGCCAAGTGGATGCTCCGTCTAATAACGTGTGGAAAATGCAACTAGTTAGCCCAAGTAAATGGACCGTAATATCGTATGAACAAGTCTTAAAACCTTATCCCTTTTTCTATAAATTCACTGAAATATATTTCCTTTGGATATGTGGAGCTCATTCTTAATTTTCAAGGCAAACAAGGTATCTTAATTTTGTTTCTTTCTCTTTATTTTATTTTATTTTTCTCTAAATGTTCGATTTTATCTTTGTATTGGATGTTTAGTTCAATTTATTTTCAATTTTTTATCGAAATTAATATGAAAGTTTTAATTATTAAGTTGTAAATTTCTTGATTTAAATCAAAAATCAAGTTTAATTTTCTTATGTTTTGAGTTAAATTTTTGAATTTAGTCCAAAAATTAAGAAGTTTATTTTTTTTTTATTTTCTTAATTTTTGAGTTAAATTAAACTTAGATTGAAACTTTTAAATTAATTTGAACAAAAGTTGAAAATTGATTAAATTGAACATCCCAATTAAGCACAAAGGGTGAAATTGAGCATTATTATTATTATTATTGTTGTTATTATTGTTGTTTAAATTTCTAGTAACACGTAGAGCACTAATCATTAATTACAGAATTTAGGTGAAATTGTTATAAATAAAGAATATTCCTCAATGTGCAGGTTCATTATTGAAGCTTTCCCATGGATCCAGTTATTGCTGCTACGTTAGCTGGTGCAGTCATAGGTGCAGCACCAGCGACTGCTGCATTGCTTTACAACATTGGAAAAGATTCATCATCCCCAATTCTACGAAAAGGCTCTTCCATAAAGAACCTTGACCATAACTGTGAAGTGCTGGACAAGGAATTACAGAAACTAATTGCTGTTGCGACTGATATTGATCAGGGTCGTGTCAAGAAAGGGGAAATAAAAAATACTAGCACTTACAAGTTATGGATAACAAGGGTATGGGAGATTCAAGCAGAGGTGGAAGCTTTGATTCATGAATATGAAAGGATTAAAGAGAAGTTTAGAAGGGAAATTAATATTGTTGCTAAAGGGAGACTAAGCAAAAAAATGGTGAACAAGTTTGAGGAAGTTACCCAGCATCTTGAAGAAGGAAAGTTTATGATTGCAAACTTTTGAAGGAGATTAACTGAACAAGAGATGGAGGATTTCCTCTGCACCTGCAATTACTTGCAGGTGTAATGAATAATTGCATTTTAAAATATAATAAGTTCATAGCTAGCTTTTAGAAAGCTCAGCTAAAATGAAGTGCTTTATGGCCATAGTGCTTTATGGCATCATTTGTAAAGTTTCTTGTCTTTTTTTTTTTTTTTTTTTAAGATTTAGATTGAACTTTTGAATAAAATAGTACTCTATCTAGTTAATAAAATTTTAAAATTGAGAAAAAAAATAGAAGATTAATTTGTCTATTTTCATTAATTTTCATCTTTTTTAATGACCTTTTGGATTTAAGTAATCAATTGGCATTACTAGCATATTTTGGAAATTCCTGATTGATTGTAGATAAAGAAAAATTATAATTTCACAAATTGGGATCATATAATTTCTCATATCGTTTATTAATGTTGCAATGTCAACTCTCATTTCATTACATATTAATCAAATGTTCAAAATTATTAAATATAATCTTTGCAAATATGCATCCTGTAGTAATATATTGTGTACTCTACTAAGGTGCCGATTGATAAAATTTTTAATTTTTTTAATCTTTAACTTTTGCTTTTTTTAAAAAAAATAAGTATCTGATAAATATAAATTCAAAATCTAGATTTGAATCTTCACTTTCTAATCCCTTCCTAATATAAGAATAGTTCAACAATGCAAGCATTTAGTCTCCATATTTAATTATAACTGGAGAAGACTTTGACTAGTACTATTCTTCTATTTATAAAATATAATAGTTTTGTTTTGCCTGTATTCATCTTCAGATAAATTTTAATAATTATTCCTGAACTTATATATTTGTAACACTACAATTCTTTAACTTTAAAATATAACATAAAATCTCCTAATCTTTTAAATTTTACATAACAAAATTCCTTTAGTTAGAAAATGATGTGAATAGCTCCATATAACACTTAGTCAACATTTCTCTCTCCTCTCTTGTACAAAGTATATAATTATTCACTTTATGCATGAAAAATTATTCTGTCTATAGAGAAAAAAATGATTCAATTTACACATAACTTGTGAGAGAAAAGAGAAATACTAATTAAGCTCTATGCTGAAACTATCTAGGTCAGCATCTAACTAAAAAACTGGTAATTGAAGGTTTGAGGGATTTTACTGTGTAAAATTTGAAAGTTGACGGGGTTTTATGTTACATTTTTAAGTTGAGGGACTGTAATATTACAATTAGATAAGTTCAGGGACAATTGTCAAAATTTATCCCATCTGATTCATAAATCTTATGAATTGTGAGAGTATTTACGTGTAACTTCACTTCACTAAAAAAATGTACTAATATAAGAACGGATTTTACTAACAGATTTTAATACATTGGTAATTACTAGCTAATGTTGATATTTATTAGTAAATGAAAATAGAAAAAAAATTAGGAATTGATATTATTAACGAATTTTGAAATTGGTTAGTAATTTACCAACGAATTTTTGAATTCATTTGTAATTACTAACAAATTTTTTAGATATGAAAAATTGAGTATTTAAATTTCCAATCGATTTAAAGTAAGTTGGTATATTATCAACGTATTCAAAACTCCTTTGGTAAGTTACCAACCAATTTCAAATTGATGGGTAATTGGTACTATGAGTGATTTTAACTACCTTTTAGTAATTTTTTTATATATATAATTGGTTTTAATTAAATGTAACACCGTTATGGGTTTTAAATGGTACAAAAACATATTCAGAGAAAATTTTAAAATAAATTAATTTACCACTTTATTTTTAAATTAATTGACAAATTTTATTTTATATTAATATAATTATAAAATAAATACATAATTTATTTTAAATGATGTAGCTAATTTACAATATGATAGTTGACTAAATTAAGATGACACAAGTGATTAGATCTTAGTTAACTTGCCCTTTTAATTAAACACCAAATTAAACCATCATTTGATTTAATTAAGACAGGTGAACCGTAAGCCTTGCAAGTTGCAATCAAATTAAAAAAGGAAAAAAAAAAGTCTCCTTAAGCATATTATAATTTAATTTAATCAAATTAGTGTTGTTAAAGCCTATATTTGTTGTAATGATTCCTGAAAATGATGCCATGCACACCATCCTCCATTCTAGCAGGACCAATAGAATGTCAGTATAAGTATTGCAAGCACACATGCCCTTTTACATATACTATAAGAACAATGAAAACAATTGAATCATGGAACTCTTCCCACATTGTTGTAGTGTCACGACCCAACCTATGGGCGGACCCAAGACTAGGATCTGGGCCAGCCTAAAGCCCCCGAGTCCCGTAGTAAGCCTAACTGTTCATTAACCCAACTCTAAGGCCCATTTGGGCCCAATTTCAAGAAACCAACCGGACAGAGTCCGGCCATAAAGTGGACTTTTCAACGAGGAGTTTTTGACTCACCCGACCTGTAAACAAAATATATCATCAATTGGGGAGCTCAGCTCACCCTCCACATACTCATATCGGCATAAAAATAAATGGGAGCTCAGCTCCCTTATCCAATCCATCAAACATGCATATAATTTTACAGGTCCACATGACAATTTATATTACAGACCCGAATCATTTAAATATTTCTAACACATGCGGAAATTCTAGGAGTAAATAAAATTACAAAACTATTGATAAACAACCTGCGATGGAGAAAAGCAGGTTAACCACAATAAAATCCTCCTGTAGCCTGAAAAAATATTGAACAGGAGTGAGCGTTCGACTCAGAGAGTAAAATATCAACTTTAACCATAATCTCTATAACTATCTAAAACTAATGCACCAGAGAGTGAAATGCAACATCAACAACATTTTCACATCATAACATCAAAAGGTAATTTGGAGCACTCACGCACTCGTAACATCAATCATAATATATGGGAGCCGATCCCTATACTGACTCTCTTAAATCCAACTCGGTGCAATGAAGAACTCAAGCCGGACTTTCGCAATAAACCAAATCGGGGTCCCAGAAGAACTCAAGCCGTGACTACCCCAAGGATCGGGTCCCTGAAGAACTCAAGCCGTGACTACCCGCCCTATCCATAGTCCACACCACATCACACGCACGCCAACGCACGCACACCGCTGCTCCAAATTACCACAACAACATCCATGGCACTTTAATGCTTATCAATGCAACATAAATCGTGCCTAGAGTTTAACTACATAAATATATGCATATAAGTGATGCATGGGCATGCTTGAACATATAATAATAATGAAATTACAATTAAAATTAATATTTTACTCACGTACTTTGACTTGTGGTCACCGAGGCGGGCGGAGGAAGAGGGCTGTCGGCTCACCGACAATTACATTACATTTATTTAATACAAATGACCCAATACAAATCAAGAAAAGACCAAATACGCCCTAAGTTGTGCCAAAATCCGCAGAGTCTCCCTATACCTAGGACCTACCCAACCCGCAAAAGGGCTCAAAACACACTTCTATATCCACAATCCATATATCCACAACTCAATCACATCACACAGCCCCTCCCGCCCATCAAATCAATCATCCATCACAATATGTAAAATTTCAATTTAGTCCTTATAATTGATCATTTTTGTAAAAGCGCTCAAATAAGCTCTAAAATTTATAAAACTACGCCTCGCGGTCCTTAGAAATATTACTAAGCTATTGCAAAAATAATCGTAATTTTCTAAGCTACCATGAATATTTTATGGATTTTTAATCCTACTTAAGCACTAGAAAATTACGAAAAGCAAGGTTCGTGTTTACCTTTGCCGATTCCGACTTCGAACGCGCCGATGCCCGACAATGGTGGGGTAGCCAAAACCTCGATCCAATTTGGAGACTTTTCCAGAGTGGTCTGTTCGCCGAAAATTCACGCATCCCACAACCGCGAATTTCCGAATTGAGGATACCTACACGAAGCCCAATAATAATATATAAAAATCGTGGGTGTTACATTCTTCCCCTTACGTAAAAATTCGCCCTCGAATTTTACACAAGGCGTAATAAAGTACATGATTACACATTGAGCAGATAAGGGTACTTGCTACGCATGTCCTGCTCGACTCCTGTGTGCACTCTTCCACTGACTGGCTCCTCCACAAAACCTTAACCATAGGGATCTGTTTTGATCTTAGCTGTCTCACTTGGTAGTCCACTATGGCTACAGGTTGCTCCTTAAATGTCAAGTTCTCTTTAGCTCTATTACATCCGGTTGTAGTACATGAGAACGACCGAATGTATTTTACGAGCATGGAGATGTGAAACACGGGATGAACGTGAGAAAGGTTGGGTGGTAGCTCCAACCGGTAGGCAACTGCTCCAACTCTATCCGTAACCTCAAAAGGTTCAATATACCGAGGTGCCAACTTGCCCTTCTTTCCAAATCTCATGATTCCCTTCATTGGAGAAACCTTCAGGAATACATAGTCGCCCACTGCAAACTCCACATCCTTCCGTGCGGGTCCGCATAACTCTTACGCCATCGAAAGTCGCTTTTCAATCGTTCCCTGATTAAAGGAACTACCTCTGAAGTGTACTGCACTAAGTCTACATCATGCACCTTCGCTTCCCCCATTTCCGTCCAACACAGAAGAGACCTACACTTCCTTCCATATAGTGCCTCATAGGGTGCCATCCCTATGCTGGAATGGTAACTGTTGTTGTAGGCAAACTCCACCAAAGCTAACTGCTCATCCCATTGACCTCCAAAATCCAAAACACTCATGCGAAGCATGTCTTCCAGTGTTTGGATTGTCCTTTCGGACTATCCGATGCATGCGAGGGTGGAAAGCCGTACTGAAGTTCAACTGTGTGCCAAGTGCCTCCTGTAACTTCCTCCAAAATCGAGAAGTGAACTGGGGCCCTCTGTCAGATATTATGGAAGCAGGAACTCCATGCAATCTGACTATTTCTCGAATGTAGAGTCGGGCATACTGTGCAACAGAATATGTGATCTTCACTGGCAAGAAGTGAGCTGATTTAGTTAAGCGGTCTACAATTACCCATATCGAATCATATCCTCGCGTGGTACGAGGCAACCCAGTCACAAAATCCATAGTAATCATTTCCCACTTCCATTCTGGGATAGGGAGCTCTTGCAGCTTCCCTGACGGTCTCTGGTGTTCAAACTTCACCTTCTAACAAGTCAAGCACTTGGACACAAAGTCTGCTATGTCTCTCTTCATGCCATTCCACCAGTAGTTATCTTTCACATCATGGTACATTTTGGTGGAACCTGGGTGGACATTGTACAGTGTATAGTGTGCCTCTCGCATGATTTCATTCCTGAGGTTGTCCACATCGGGCACACATATCCTAGAACCTTGCACTAGGGCACCATCATTGGCAAATCCAAACTCACCACCTTCATCTTGCTGTACTCTTTCTATGATCTTCATTAATTGTTGATCTCTGTGTTGGGAAACTCTAACTCTATCTCGCAAGTCTGGCCTCATTGAAAAATGAGCCAACAAGACCCCCTCATCTGAAAGATCTAGGATTAAACCTCGATCCATCAACTCATGTACTTCCTGAATCAACAGTCTCTTCTCTGCTGAAATGTGCGCCAAACTGTCAAAAGATTTTCTACTTAAAGCATCTGCTACTACATTGGCCTTCCCAGGGTGGTACTGGATGGTGCAATCATAGTCTTCTATAAGCTCCATCCATCTCCTCTGTCTCAAGTTTAAATCCCTCTGTTGGAAGATGTACTTCAAACTCTTATGGTCGGTGTATATCTCGCACACTTCACCATACAGGTAGTGTCTCCAGATTTTTAGTGCAAAGACTACAGCCGCCATTTCCAAATCATGGGTGGGATAATTCTGCTCATGCCTCTTCAGCTGCCTTGAAGCATAAGCCACTACTTTTCCATTCCGCATCAAAACACACCCTAGGCCAACTCTTGAGGCGTCACAGTACACGGTATATCCTTCACCGCTCATAGATAGTGTTAACACAGGGGCAGTGGTTAGACACTCCTTATCCTCATCATTATAACTGACTCTATCGAGCTCTCTTCCTGTCCTTTGCATCTTATCCACTTCCCTTTTCCTATTTTTGGTATTATTGGTATCTTTTCAACCTGCTGTACTTATTCCTAAATTTTAGTCCTATCTCATCCTTACACCTTTTCCTTCAAAGATGTCTATCCCATCATCAACTTTAACTTTCTTTTTATTTCTTAGTCTTATCTTGATTACTAGTTCCATTACTTCGGGAATTCTAACCTTACGATTTTCTCCTACCAGCACATTCTTCACCTTTTGTAACACTTATAATTAACCATAGAAAATTCGTTTTTGTAACCCCTTTCCCAACTTAACTATCAGAACATTATCATTCCCTACCAGCCTTAGTAGGAAATTGCTCATCCTGGATGGATAGGAGCTCCAGAAACTATAAGTTCCATCTGAACTAACACGGCTGTGGGAAATGTGTGTCATGCCTTAATTCTAAATAAGATACTTCACGTGTTTATTCTCCTTAATATAATCACATATACTGCCCACAACTTTCCAAACTTCAACCTCAAATTACCCATTAGCAATAATTTCATCTATTGAAACTCATCCACAATTAGTATTTCCTCCAGCTCATAGTTTAAAACAGTTGCAAGCCTTAGTAGCTAACTCAATTTAACTCCTGTCATTACTGCTCGTCCTTTCATACTTAATACTAGGTATGCACTTACTGTCATTCTCATATCAGAAATTATGTATGAATTTGTGCCTACCAAACTCTCAATAACTAGGTCTCCTGGACTCGGTTCATTCCTTATATAACCTTCTAGAACCAAAAGCACAAGCTAAACTTGAAAAGAAAGAAAATATCCTCTTATATTCAATTACACCCGATTGTCATATTATAACGTTTCACCTAAGTTTCTTGGTCTTTCTCTCCAAATTTCATCATCTCCTAGCACAATTATGCTCTACCTATAAGGTATCATCTGCATGAACCCTTTACCGTACCATTTTCCTTCTTGACATAATATTTTATAATTTATTAACTTTACTTATACTCGACCTATGATTCATATCTATCATCGTTTTTATTGTGCCCTTAACTTTTGTTGATTCCTGAAAGATTTCTCTTACTAATAAATTCTTTCAACACTAATTCCACCCTTATCTAGGGTCATTAATTTGATCCTTGAACTTTCTAGTGATTTATAACCATCCAGACTTGTCACTTTTCGTTCTACCCCTACTATTGTCCTGTCGTTATTGCTTCACTACAAAGTGATTCTGTTGATCACACTAAAAATGTTTGCCTGACATTCATAACGAACCTCTAACTACCTTCTCACTATCTCAAAAGTCTAACCTAAAACCTATGTGTCATTATCTATCATTCTTTTCCTCTCATCATACCTATTTGATCCCTTAGACTGACTTTTATTCAACTTACTGCTTACTAACTTCTCTTTCTCTACCTATTTAGGTAATCCACAATACCATCGCACACCTTCTAACATTTACTCATTATTATTGTATTCCATACCTCCATCACTTTTCTCACTAATGTGGTCCCATTTTGGGTTTTCCATCCTTGTCATTCTCCTTGCCAAGAATAACACTTAGCCTATCCTATATCTTAACTTTGTTCCTTTTATTATGCGCTCTTTAGGTTGTCCTTTCATTTATTTCCTTTGTCTTACCCAAAATAGAACTTGACTATTCTATCCCTGGTTCCATTCTTCTTCCTAACATAATAGCCAGATTTGCTAACTATATCTTTCAGAGTCTCTATCGCGTTATCATATGTCCTGTATACTGATTTGGTCCTTTGACCACTCTAGCTAGTACTTCCACTAGCATTTAGATTATATTGCATCTGCAATCAATTGTCCAAACTTTCATTCTGCACTTTCTTTATCCATTGGCCTCCTGTGATTTATCTTCGCTAATTTATTACTCTTAACACTATTATAATTAGATTATACTATTGTTTTGAATAATTTGAAATTAGAAAGGAACTCAGCAAATTACAGTCATACTTTTATTGTATGATCTCTATTCTTATCCTTTAGCTTACATAATACCCTTACCACCTCGAGAACTAATTTTGCAGTAATTTTATTATTATTATTATTATTATTATTATTATTATTATTATTATTATTATTATTATTATTATTATTATTATTATTATTATTTTCCATGTTTACTCAACTAGCCAAAACTTAAGATTCCGGGCACCCAAACCTGTCATCCAATTCAAAGGATTTACATCCATCATGATCTGATTATATATGATTCCTATAATGGAACTTGTATCCTCTCCAGGATACCCGAGCCAACTACTCTCTACCACACTCTACAGTCCCATCTGGGACACTATTCCATAAGTCATCATTATTAGTAATAACCTTCGATCCATTCTGAAAAGATAGGACTATATCCTAACTTGCTGCAACAAAGATACTACATCTACCACCTTGCCAGAACCATGTCAAGTTAATGACTCTTTTATCATATCATAGCTCTATAAATCATCAATTCATAGTTTCGACCTTCTCTAGGTAGTAGAGTTGTACTTTATTCCATACTGATACACACAAGGTATACTATTCTCACTCTATAAGTGTCACCTTTACTTTGCAACTAGTCCGAAACCTCTGGTCTGATGGCAACTCTTGATGTAACTCTAGCTCATGTCAGTAATCGAGTCACTGACTCTAGTTATCACCCAACTGTGACCTTTTAATATTCTAACTCTAGACTCTTAACCAGGAGTTCCCAACTCCTCTGCAAATATAGAACTCTGTTCTGGCATAACTGTACCAAAATAGAAGCCATCTCAAACACCCTCATTATGGAGCACCACAGGGATGCATGCAGCTCTACACAATAATCTCATGTCGGTACTGTAATCTGCAGCTTACAGAGCAGACATCGAGAACATTGTATAGTTACTACGATACGTCCTGACAGACTAGGTCTCCTAATTTCTTATCTTTCCTGAATCTTCTATTATCACAAACTTATTCTGACTGGGTCATCTACTGATGACTGCCAGTAGTGGTATCCTCATCCTTATCTAGGGCAACTGTACTTTTAAGACTCATTTTTATGTACTCGTGCCTTACACGAAATGGGCACACCATTTAAACCCATACTGACAAAAATATAACATTTCTTGGAGTACGTATCCTCATGATAGACCTCACATGTCTATAACTCTATTTCACATTTCTGTGTACTCCACGAAAATCAAGACACTAACTGAGGTAATCTTATATTTCCCGAGGTATAACGTAGAATCTAGAAACAAAGAATTACAGGAAAAGACGAAACAGAATCCTATACTCCGCATGTGACTCCTAGTAGACTCTTCCCAACACTTAGATAATTTTTCCCTATGAATCTGGAGCCTAAGCTCTGATACCACATTTGTCACGACCCAACCTATGGGCCGGACCGGCACTAGGACCTGGGCCAGCCTAAAGCCCCTGAGGCCCATAGTAAGCCTAACTGTTCATTAACCCAACTCTAAGGCTCATTTGGGCCCAATTTCAAGAAACCAACCGGACAGAGTCCGGCCATAAAGTGGACTTTTCAACGGGGAGTTTTTGACTCACCCGACCTGTAAACAAAATATATCATCAATTGGGGAGCTCAGCTCACCCTCCACATACTCATATCGGCATAAAAATAAATGGGAGCTCAGCTCCCTTATCCAATCCATCAAACATGCATATAATTTTACAGGTCCACATGACAATTTATATTACAGACCCGAATCATTCAAATATTTCTAACACATGCGGAAATTCTAGGAGTAAATAAAATTACAAAACTATTGATAAACAACCTGCGAGGGAGAAAAGCAGGTTAACCACAATAAAATCCTCCTGTAGCCTGAAAAATAATGAAAGCGTTCGACTTAGAGAGTAAAATATCAATTTTAACCATAATCTCTATAACTATCTAAAACTAATGCACCCTGTAGAGTGAAATGCAACATCAACAACATTTTCACATCATAACATCAAAAAGGTAATTTGGAGCACTCACGCACCCTGTAACATCAATCATAATATATGGAAGCTGATCCCCTATACAGCTCTCTTAAATCCAACCTGGTGCCAGCGAAGAACTCAAGCCGGACTTTCGCTTAATAAACCAAATCGGGGGTCCCAGCGAAGAACTCAAGCCGTGACTACCCCCCGAAGGATCGGGTCCCAGCGAAGAACTCAAGCCGTGACTACCCGTCCTATCCATAGTCCACACCACATCACACGCACACCAACGCACGCACACTGCTCCAAATTACCACAACAACATCCATGGCACTTTAACAGTTATCAATGCAACATAAATCGTGCCTAGAGTTTAACTACATAAATATATGCATATAAGTGATGCATGGGCATGCTTGAACATATAATAATAATGAAATTACAATTAAAATTAATATTTTACTCACAGACTTGACGGTGGTCACTGAGGCGGCTGGGCGGAGGAAGAGGGCTGTCCCGGCTCACCTGACAATTACATTACATTTATTTAATACAAATGACCCAATACAAATCAAGAAAAGACCAAATACGTCCTAAGTTGTGCCGAAAATCCAGCAGAGTCTCCCATATACCTAGGATCTACCCAACCTGCAAAAGGGCTCAAAACACACTCTATATCCACAATCCATATATTCACAACTCAATCACATCACACAGCCCCTCCTGGGCCCATCAAATCAATCATCCATCACAATATGTAAAATTTCAATTTAGTCCTTATAATTGATCATTTTTGCAAAAACTGCTCAAATAAGCTCTAAAATTTATAAAACTCTGCCCCGCGGTCCTTAGAAATATTACTAAGCTATTGCAAAAAGAATCGTAATTTTCTAAGCTACCATGAATATTTTATGGATTTTTAATCCTACTTAAGCACTAGAAAATTACGAAAAAGCAAGGTTCGGGTTTACCTTTGCCGATTCCAACTTCGGGAACGCGCTCGGGATGCCTGACAATTGTGGGGTAGCCAAAACCTCGATCCAATTCGGAGACTTTTCCGGTAGCTGGTCTGTCTGGCCGGAAATTCACAGATCCGGACAACTGTCGAATTTTCGCGAATTGAGGATACCTACACGAAGCCCAATAATAATATATAAAAAATCAGGGGTGTTACATGTAGAATTGAAGTGCAGACTGAAAATTCAGAAACGCAAATAAGTATGACTGACTCGGCTAAGCAATTAAGTATTAACCAGCAGAAATGCAACATAGAAGCATTCATGAAAAGAGTTGAATGTAAGGTAAAAATTGACTTACCACCCATGTAAAAAGCCTGCATGAATCGCTGCTATTCACATTAAGAAATTGCAAAGCCAACAAACATTAAAAGAATATCTGATTAATTTCCTTAATGAATGTTGTAGCCATTTTTCACCAACAAATTCTTGGTAATCTCACAAAAAAGGTTAATCAATCACCAGCAAATTACTTGGAAGTTCAATCAATCGTGAAAAAGGGACCCATCCAAAATGCTCAAGGTAATTAGGTCTGCTTAATCAATCTTTAAACATTCTTTGAAGATATTGTGCAAACTTCCATTTTTTCTATTAACAAAAAGTTCAATCAATGAGTTAATTGAACCAATCCTTTCAATCGTGGAAAAGGATAACCCATCCAAGTTGAGGTCTTAATTGGATGGTTACTGGCCGTCAGTATAGTGATTAAATGCATCAAGAATTTTTAAATATATATATATATTTTAGAGAAAAATAAGAACAGGAAAATTATTTTCTTACTTATTAAAAAATGTTTTTCAAAATTAGAAAAATAATTTCATTTAAGATTAGAAAGTCATTCTCTCTGATTTTTACTTGACTATTATTATTATTTTTTTTTTGGTGGGCTCACTTAAACTTTTGGGTCGCTTGAATTGGTGATCAATTGGTGTCTTTAATTTTTTTTTTTCCTTTTCACTTAGTTTTTTTACAATGAATTTAATTATTTTTCATCGATTTTTAATATTATATCAAATAAAAAATAATCTTTTTTGAAAAAAATATTTTTTATAGATAAATTATTTTATTTTATATAAAAATAATTTAAAGTTTATTTAATATTACTATTAAAATTGTTATTAAAAATTTATTTTTTTAATTATATTATTGAGAAAATAATAAAAAATAATTTAAAATTAAATTTAATAATTTTTAATTATAAAAATATTAAAATAATACATATTGCTATTCTTTACAAATGAGTCCTTACATTTTGAAAAACTCATTAAAGTTTTGCCATAATTAGCTAAATGATCCTTCCATCCATTTCCAAACCATTTTTCCATCAGAAACCTGTAAAGGAAGAGAGAAGTTTTAAAACCCAAAATTACCCTTTCTCCTCCCCATACACTCTCTCTCTCTCTCTCTCTCTCTCTCTCTCTCTCTGTCTGTCTGTCTCTGTGTTATTCTCCCTCTACCCTAATCCCCTTGCAATTCAAAGCAATCAAGTCCACTCCAAGATCACTGATCCTTGAAAAAGACAAATTAGAACAGCTACTGTTATGACAGTAGTTCGAAACCAAGACTAAAAATCCAACATTTGGAATACTCAAAAATCAAGCTTAAAATAGGTTTACATGCGAGTGAAATCACAATCATTAATCCCATAAACAAATTCAACACCCATTACCCATGCATGCAAAATCTTTTTTAAGAATAAAAAATGGAGGACGAGACATGGGTTGAATCCATTTCAGCTTTGATAAAGTTCACTTGACATTTCGCAAAATCTAAAACTGATCTCTTAGAACTCATTTTCCAAAATCAGTCAATGTAAATAGCATTTTTTTATAGGGGAAATGGAAGCAGATGAACGAAATTAAATGCCTTGAAATCACATTAATTCCACTCCCTCCATATAATGGAAATAAATCAATGAAATCAAACTAAATTATGCAAAAAATTTTGATAATTCACTACAAACAAAATTAAAAATCCCTTAAAATTTCAGAAATGGAAATTGGGTTACTTCTTGAGCAAAAACTGAGATCTCAATGACTTTCTCTTCCACTTCCTGTGGATGAATCTGACCATCTATTGGATCTGCTTAGAGACGTCACATCATTCATTTTGGCTAATTGATCAGATTGAGAGATAGAATGATCAAAAGAGTGGGTTTAGAATTAATTGACAGGGGAATTGTTCTTAATGCAAGGACAAAGGTAGAGATGAAGACGTTCAATACGGGGGAAGCTACGAAGGATTCTCGGCAAGAAAGAGTAATTTCTTCTAAATTTGTTGAAGAATGGCAGGCTGCGGAGGAAATGGGCAATGTCAGAGATGGATACCAACTTAGGAGACAAGGGTAATTTGGTCTTTTTACAATACAATAAGGCAACCACGTTTAATGAGTTTTTTAAAATGCAGTAACTGATTTTTTTAAATTATTTTTTTATCTGAAATAATTTTTTTTATATCATTATGATTTTTTTTTCTCTTTTTTATCGTATATGTGACAAAATTAAGTGGAAGGTCAATCAATCGTGGAAAAGGGACCCATCCAAAATGCTCAAAGGTAATTAAGTCTACAGAAAGGTCAATCAACCATTTTTCTAAAATTTATATCTTTTATTTTATAAATTAAGTCTGATACCATGGTGGTGGTTGTGATGGTGGTAGTCCACATATCTGTATATAAACATGAGATTGTAATAGTCATTATATTACATTTTTATTCTTTCAAACAAATTAAGCAATGTAATACTTCATTCAATTATATGGTTGATTACATTCAATTTTTTAAACTTCTTCTATTCTACTTTTTGTAAAAAAAAAAAAAAAATTATCAGGAAAAAAAAAATTAGATTACTGATAAAAGGAAAAAAAAAAGTCCATGGAGAAATGGAATTGAATGCCCCAAATAGTTATAAAAAATACATTCTATGTGGAAAAATAATATAATTTCTTTACTTTTAATTATTTAGTTTATTTTTATATTATATTTGCACTACTAAGCATTATGCTTAGCGTGTCACTTTTTATCATGCGTAGGTACTGGAGACCAGGAGAGAAAACTCAGTAGATCTTAGATTGAAATTTTAGGAGTCCAGATTTGCATTTGAGTTCATTATCACTATCCTCTGCAGTGCATTTTGGTAGAACCCGTTAGACTTTATTAGTGATTTTATATTTTGTATTCAGGCATTAATTTTGTCATATAAATTATGAATTCATGTAATTATTTATAAATTATGTAAATTAATAAAATTTGAGTATTTCATTTGTGAAATTGAGTATGAATGATATTATGGATTTGGATTGAGAATGGAGATCAAATGATTGTTTGAAAAATATGAGATGATTTTTGAGATTGTGAAAATTTTATATGTTTAAAATTATTATTGAGATTTTAAACAGGTGAAAAATCGTCAAATTGTTAATAAATTAGGGGTAACTCCATCGGTTTTTCCGATTGAATGAGTGAACTTAAATTAACAAAATTAAATTTAATTACCAGGAAATATAATAAGATAAGATGAGGTACTCCGACACAGAATTTAGCACGTCTTACTTGGCTATACTATAACCAGATAAGGGGTGTTACAATCATTATTTTCAAATTTCTATTGTACTATTTATATTATGTATATCATTGCAAAAATTTCCAAGAAACTATAGTAAAGAAAAAAAAATTCAAGAATTAATGGAATAATTAAGTTTGATTTTTTTAAAAAATAAGTTAATTAGCTAACAACTTAAAAATTATAAATAAGTCAGTTATTGAATATATTATCTAAGTGCATAACTAACTTTTAAAAATAAATGATTATGAAACTGATTTTAGTATACACAATTTTATCAATTTCATAAATAACTGAGAGTAAAGAATATTAAAAATTGAAAAACAACTAAATTGCTTGAACAGTGAGTATAGCTCTCATCTCAAAATGCAAGCCAAATTGTTTGAGAAATTAAAAACATTGGCAACTATAGTTGCTAATTTGCTATCTATAATCTTTTATATTTAATAAACTTTATTTTTTTTTTTTTTTGGTTCTTTGATTTTTCGTAATTGATATAGATTAGCAGATTTAATTATTATCGTTTGTCACCTATGGACTAATAAAGTGTGAAAAGTAAATAATGAATTAAACAAAGTCAATGGGATGGGATAGCTACATCATAATTTTGTTTTCCTTTTTTTTCTCATACATGTGACAAAATTACATAGAAGTTCCATCAATCGTAAAAATGGGCCCCACTGCAGAAGGCTGTCAATTGTGAAAAAATATAATTTACATATATATATATATATAATGGTACGCATCTGCAAAAGACTATGAATTGTGAAAAAGTATAACCTATATAGTATAGCCTATATATATATATATATATAGGCTATATATAGAGGCTATATTATATAGGTTATACTTTTCCTCCACAACATATAGGTTATGTTGTATAGGTTATACTTTTTCATAATTGATAGCCTTTTGCAGACATGTTTTGAATGATTTTCACTATTCATTAAACTTTTAAGCAGAATATGTATATATGTCTACAAAGGCTATCAATCGTGGAAAATATATATATATATTATGTTTTAAATAAATTATAAAAAAATAAAATTTTTAAAATTTATGTTTTTATTTGTAAATTTTATGTAAAGTAACATTCTATTTTTTAAAATAGTAATTTTATTAAAAATAATTAAATTAACTTATAACATATTAAAAAAATAAACTATAAATTAAAAATACATATTTAAAACATAATCTTAATAATATATATATATTTTTCAATTTAATATTTAAATATTTAAATACATAAAATAACTAAATAAATAAAATGATTTTACATCTCTTCAGTAGCCAACTTTGTCACCTTTTAAAAATCTCTATCTTCTCTTCTTTCCCTTGTGAACTTTTTGAGATGCTCAACAGTGAGTATTTTTATTGATAATTGCCTCTCCTCCTTTTATCTCTTTCTTCGTGAAGATTTAACACCTTTTCTTTTATGAGGATTTAGTGCTTCTTCCATTATAAAGATTTATTGTTTTCTCCTTTACTATGATTTATTTTTTCTTTTTATATTATAGAGTTGTTAGGCACCGTACTTTTATTATTTAGATAAAAATACAATAATAAAAAATATAAATTTTTATTGAAAGATGATATCAAAATTTAATGATTCTCATATCAAACTCATATAAAAATCTTAAAATTGAATAGTAATAAATTACCACAAAGTAAATTATATTTCATATTAAATTGATAACTCGAGTAGCCCACCAATGTAATCAAGTTTTTTAAATCAAAATAATTGCTATTATTTTTTTTACAAGTTGTTTATTTTAAAATTTTTTCATTTAAAGTCTATCAATTAAACACTTCTTTTATTTATATGTAAGATAAATAAGACAATCACTGCTTATAGTCAAGAGAAATTGTCACCGAATTTAAAAAAATATATATAATTTAATATTGTATGAGATTTTTTTTAGAAAATATGACACATTACCCAAAACCAACCGTTGAGAGTAGTTGAAGTCTTGATTGGATGAAATTCCCCTTCTCATGAACATCTCAAGAATTAAAATGACTTTACTCCAATAAATATAAATTGACTAGATGATGCCACTTAGCATAGTCTCTGGTGATAGTAATCACATAAGAAACTATGCTTTGAAGCTCCCTAAGTTTGGGGCACTTTATCATAATATCTACTGGGACCATGGTTGATGATCATTGACTCCATTTATCGTTCTCTGCTAGAATATTGAGAAATCCTTCTGTAAAGCTTTCAAACTAGATAGTGTATAAAGGCTGAAAGTTTCAGGTCTGATACCACGGTGGTGGTTGTGATGGTGGTAGTCTACACATCTGTATATAAACATGAGATTGTAATAGTCATTATATTGCATATTTTATTCTTTCAAACAAATTAAGCAATGTAATACTTCATTTAATTATATGGTTGATTACATTCAATTTCTTAAACTTCTTCTATTCTACTATTTGTAAGAAACAAATTATCAGAAAAAAAAAAAAATTAGCCTACTGATAAAAGAAAAAAAAAATAAAAAGTCCATGGAAAAATTTCTCGTAACGGTACTATAAGAAATTAAAAAAATAATTACGAAAATTACCGACCAAATATACTTAAATTTCATTGGTAATCAGTGATTACTGAAGAATTACTGACAAACTTTTTTTGTTCACAAATACTAGCGTAGGCAATTTTTACCGACGAAAAAATGTTATCGCTAAATTTACCGATGAATTATTTTATAGGTAAACTTAAACTTTTTTATAGGTAATTTAATAGGAGATTTTACTCTTATAAATTATCGAATATTTATCGACAAAATTTTTGTTGGTAATTACCAATGAAAACAAATTTATGTAGCTAATTTTTATTTAATATTTTTTAATTTACTCTTTACTTTTTAATTTAATTTAAAATTTAATTTTAATTTAATTTAATTTAACTTAATTTAATTTTAAAATTTCAAATTAATTTTTTAATTTATTTATAATTTTTAATTTTTTTAATTTTTAAATTAAATATTAATCATTAATTATTTTAATTTAAATGCAAAATTAATTTATAATTTTTTAAGATTTAATTGACTTCAAAAAAAAAAAAAATACTAGAAGGGCCCAAAATAGGGTCTACATATGTGACTATGCCACAATTGCTCTATATTAATTTATAATATAATTATTTTAATTTAAATGCAAAATTAATTTATAATTTTTTAAGATTTAATTGACTTCAAAAAAAAAAAATACTAGAAGGGCCCAAAATAGGGTCTACATATGTGACTATGCCACAATTGCTCTATATTAGGGAGTGGTTTTCCTTTTATAAACAAACTAACTACGTTCTAATCTATTCATAAAAGATGTGGGAATTTGATATTTTTTGTGATTTACCGATGAATTACCGACTAAATATATTTCTTTAATAATTGCCAATGAAAAATTTTCGTAGGTATTTTTTTAAAATTTTATTTTTTATTTTCTCCTTAATATTACTTACAAAAAGTATTTCGTTGGTAATTATTGACAAAAACAATTCGTAGGTAGAATTTTTTGACATTTTTATTATTTTTCTTCTCTATTTTCTCCTTAATATTACCTACGAAAAGCATTTCGTTAGTAATTACCGATGAAAACAATTCGTAGGTAAAATTTTTTGATATTTTTACAATTTCTTTTCTCTTAATGTGATATTCAAGTTAGCCCATTTTTAATTTAATTATTTTTATCTAAATTAACCCAAAAGTTTTAATTTAAATACAATTTATTTCAAAAATTAAAATTTTTTAGCTAAATTTCTTGATTTAGACAAAATAAAATGAAGTTCAATTTCTTTATTTTTTGACTAAATTTATTAATTTAGCTTAAAAATTAAGAAATTTAATTTCTTTATTTTCTTCATTGTTGAGCTAAATTGAGCTTTAAAATTAAAACTTCTTGACTAATATGGATAAAAAAAATTGAAAATGTACTAAACTGAAAATCCCAAATAAGTGCAAGGTGATATTAAGCATTATTCTTTTTTTATTTAATTAAATTTCTACTTATAGATTTAGAGCACTAGTCATTAGTTAGAGAATTTAGGTTAAATTGTTATAAATAAAGAATATTCCTCATGTGCAGGTTTCATTATTGTAGCTTTCCCATGGATCCATTTTCTGATGCGGTAATTGGTGCAGGCATAGGGCCTGTTGCTACGTTAGCTGCTGCAGTACCCCCGGCTGCCACATTTATTTACAATGCTGCGAAAGATTCATTAACCTCTATTGATTACATAAGGAAACTTGACCATAACCGTGAAAAGCTGGAAAAGGAATTAGAGGAACTCATTGCTTTTGCAAATGATATTGATCAGGGCCGTGTCAAGAAAGAGGAGATAAAAAATACTAGCATTTACAAGGTATGGAGAACCAGGGTATCGGAGATTGAAGCAGAAGTGAAAGCTTCGACTCGTGAACATGAAAGGATTAAAGAGCAGCCTGGAAAGAAATTTTATGCTGATAAACGGAAACTTGGCAAAGAAATGGTGAACAAGCTTGAGGAAGTTACTAAGCATATGGAAAAAGGTTGGTCTATTATTAAAAACTATTGAAGGAGATTATTTATTGAACAAGAGATGGGAGGATTTCCTTTCTACCTGCAATTACTAATTGCAGGTGTAATAATGAATATAATTTCATTTTATAAGTTGAAAGCTAGTTTGTAGAAAGCTCGGCTAAAATCAGTTGCTTTATGGCCGTAGTGCTTTATGGCAACATTTGTAATGCTTATTGTCTTGTCTGCTGTTTGCCTGCCTTGTATTGAACTCGTCTCTTGCTATCAGTATATCACGTTAGTTATATATTATATTAACTTAAGCATACTTTTTTTTTTTTTTAATTTTTAGAATGTTCATTTAACTTATTGATAAATAAGAAAGTTTAAAATATAGGTGTTATTTTTGTGGCTTGAATTTTGGATATGTTTTTTCAAGGACCCGAATTGTGATCCGACCTGAAAGTTTCGCGCTGTGACCCGATTGAGATAAAAAGTGAAATCTGTTTATCGGCCTGTGCCCGAAGCCCACCACTAATCTCCTTGGGGTGCGGGGGCAACGCCTTCGTGGTATGGACCAGTATAAATATTGTAATATTCTAACTTTTGGTGTAGAGTTGTGAGATGTTCAAGAAACACACTGGAATTAGAGTTTGAGAGTTTTGATTAATTGTATCTTGTTTTTTTCATCATAGTGAAACTTTTTCTCTTGTCTTGCCCGTGAACATAAACTTTACCGTTGAACCACGTTAAATCCTGTATTATTCTTCTTCTCTTTTCAATACTGTGTGATTGTGCAATTTATGTGTGTGCCTTAGATTTGCTTGTGCTTGTTATAACAATAGGATATTTAAACTTATAACACACGATAAAGAAATCAAACCAAGTCCACATTTATCTCCTATTCCTGGAAATGAGCTTACATGTGATGTAGAAGGATGCCATGCATGCCATCCTCCATTCTAGCAGGACCAATAAAATGTCAGTATAAGTATTACAAGCACACATGCCCTTTTACAGATATTGTAAGAACAATGCGAACAATTATGAGTTTTGGAACTTTTCAAACATTGTTGTAGAATTGAAGTGCAGACTGGAAAATTCAGAAATGCAAAAAAGTATGACTGACTCGGCTAAACAAACAAGTATTAACCAGCAGAAATGTGTAACACCCCTAATTTTTAAATTTATTATTTTGTGGGTAAATATTAATATTTTATTTTATTTAAATTTTAGGAAATTATTTAAAATTTTTTGGATTTAGAAATCGGGTTTGATTTTCTGAAAATATAAAACTTTGATGATTTTTAAAAATTAATTTAAAGACCACGTGGCAAAACTAAAAATATATTTGGACTCTACGAATTTTTCTGAGTTTTCTGAAATTTTTTCGGAATTTTTGGGCCTCGTTTTCGGTCCCAAGGCAGAGTAAAAATTCAAAATTTTGTATTCTGAATCGGACCGGTCAATCGAACCGAACCGAACCAGATTGGACCAGTCGAATCGGACCGACCTTTTCTTTTTCTTCTTTCTTCTCTCTCACGAGCGCCCGACGTCTCTCTCTCTCTCTCTCTCTCTCTCTCTCTCTCTCTCTCTCCTATTTTCTCTCTCCTCTCTCCTCGCCGCCACCCCAGCCCTCCCCACTCGCCGGCGCGCCGCCCCAGCCCTTCCTCGCTGCCGGCCGATGCTCCAGGCAGCCGGAAAATGCGCGCGAAATCTCACCTTCCCATAGCGCGACGTTTCGGCTTTCTGGCCAAAATCCGGCCAATCCGGCCACCTTTTGGACCGAGTCTTATGCCAAAACACATCTACACCTCGAGAGTTTTCCATAGACATCAAGAACACCAAAATCCATTGAGCGGTTTGCCCAATTTTTATCAAGGAAGTTTTAGCCTATTTTGACTTTTGGGCTAGATTTCTCTCAAACCGTGAACCCCAGGAGAAAACCGAGAGTACCGAAGGGCTCCACTTGTCGAGAGCTTCACGGCAATATAAATTTCAAAATTTTCTGACACCATTTTTCGATGGGTCCCACGAAACTTAGAAAATTCCGAGCACTAAATGAGCTTAGAAAATTCCATGAAAATTTTGTACTAACCCCCATGTTGTGGGCTTCGTGTAGGTATCTTCAATTCGAGAAAATTCAACGGTTGCCTAAGACAGCAAATTTCCAGCCAGACAGACAGGCTATCGAAAAAGTCTTGAAATTGGGTCGAGATTTTTGCTACTCCACCATTGTCAGACATCCCGAGCGTGTCCCCGGGGTCAGAATCAGCATAGGTAAACCCGAACCTTACTTTTTCTTAATTATTTAGTGCTTGAATGGGATTAAAAATCTATAAAATATTCATGGTAACTTAGAAAATTATAATTTCTTTTGCATTAGTTTAGTAATATTGCTAAGGATCGCTGGGCAAAGTTTTAGAATTTTTAAAGCTTATTTGGGTAGTTTTTGCAAAAGGGTCAACTATAAGGACTAAACTGTAATTTTACATATTGTGATTGATGACTGTTTGGATGGGCCCAGGAGGGGCTGTGTGATGTGATTGAGTTGTGGGTGTATAGTTTGTGGATATAGAAGTGCGTTTTAAGCCATTTTGCAGGTTGGGTAGGTCCTAGGTATAGGAGAGACTCTACCGAATTTTCGGCACGACTTACGACATCTTTGGTCTTTTCTTAGCTTGTATTGAGTTAAATGTAGTAAATAATTATAATAAAATTGTCAGGTGAGCCGGGACAGCCTTCCTCCTCCGCCCAATCGCCACAGTGACTGCAATTAAGTCTGTAAGTAAAATATTAATTTTAATTATAATTTCAATATTATTATATGTTCAGGCATGCTCATGCATCACTTATATGTATATATCTATGTAGTTAAACATTAGGCACGTTTTATATTGCATTCTTAATTGATGAATTGCCATGGGTGTTGTTTGTGGTAATTTAGAGCAGTGTGCATGCGTTGGCGTGCGTGTGATATGGCACTAGATATGGACAGGACGGGTAGACACGGCTTGAGGGATACTTGCTAGGACCCGGTCCTTCGGGGTAGACACGGCTTGAGATCTTCGCTGGGACCCTGTATTTGGTTTATTAAGCAAAATTCCGGCTTGAGATCATCGCTGGCAGAGGTTGGATTAAGAGGGCTGTATAGGGGATCAGCTCCCATATATGTATTCTTTGATATTATCGGGTGTGTAAGTGCTCCAAATTACCTTTTTTGATGTGATTTATATGAAAATTATGATGATATTGCGTTTCACTTCACAGGGTACATTAGCTTTAGATAGCTATAGAGATTATGGTTAAAATTGATATTTTACTCTCTGAGTCGAACGCTCATTCCTGTTCACCTTATTTTTCCAGGATACAGGAGATTTCTTGTTGAGTTCTATCCAGCCTCTCTCCCTCGCAGGTCATCTATTAATGTCTGTAATGTTTGTATAATTATGTTAACTCCTAGAATTCCGCATGTATTAGAAATATTTATTTAAATTGGGTCTGTAATATATTTGCCATGTTGGACCTGTAAACTTATTAAAAGCATGTATGTTGGATTGGATGAGGGAGCCGAGGTCCCATTTATTTTCATAACATTTGATTATGTGGAGGGTGAGCTGAGTTTCCCAGATGATTATATATTGTGTTTATAGGTCGGGCGAGTCAAAAACTCCCCGTTAAATGGTCTATTTTATAGCCAGACTCTGTCCGGTTGAATTCTTGAAAATGGGCCCAAATGGGCCTTAGAGTTGAGTTGAGGAATAGTTAGGCTTACTACAGTCCTCGGGGGCTTTAGGCTGGCCCAGGTCCTAGTGCTGGTCCGGCCCATAGGTTGAGTCGTGACAAATGTGGTATCAGAGCTTAGGCTCCAGATTCATAGGGAAAAATTGTCTAAAGTGTTGGAAAGAGTCTAATAGGAGTCACATGCGGAATATAGGGTCCACATTCGTCTTACATTGTCATCTTTGCTTCTAGTTTCTGCTTTATATAATTGTGTGTAAATATGAGTCTTTAGAGTTGTGTAACATGCCGTTTTGAAATTTTGTGGGCTAATGCTGCTGAATTTCAGGAAAATGCATAGAAGCAGGAGAGCTGCCATTGCATCAGAACCAGATGTGCCTAACGAGGTGTCAACACAAAATGAGGCGCCTGCCCCGAGGAGGCGGGGTAGGAGGCCTAGAGCTGCTCAAGTAGAGGAGCAGTCACCACCAGTTTAGGAACAGTCTTTTGTGGCCCTGGGTCCCATGGACCCAATGGCAGCTACTTTAACTAGTTTGCAGAGAACCATCGATATAATGGTACAGTATATGGTCCACCCTCCCCAACAGTAGCTGTTCACCACACCAAGAGGAGAACCTTATAAACAAATAATTAATTTCAAGAAGTTGGTGCCTAGTACTTATGATGTGTCAGATGATACTTATCGATTTTTGGATTCCTGCAGACAAGCAGGGATGGAGTTGCAGTTGACTGATAGGAGACTTATAGAGTGTGTGCAGCATTTCATGGGGCCTATGCCTAGACAATGGATGAATGACTACATATTACCTCGGATGGAAGGTTTGTCATGGATCCAGTTTGTGGAACTATTTATCAACAGGTTTATGCTAGAAAGTTTCAGAGATCAAAAGCAGTGAGCCTTTGAGGCCTTGAGGCAGAATGGCAAGTCTGTAGATGAATATGCTATAGAATTTCTGGAACTAAGTAGATATGCCCCTACAGCAGTGGCTACAGAAAGTATGAAGGTAAAAAGGTTCCTAAAGCGGCTGGACAGGAGGTATGCAAACCTGGCCATGATGTCTTATTAGTCTTTTGATATGGTAGTTGATCAAGCTCAACAGATTGAGATTAGCTATACAGGAGATGACAGCGGAAGGGCAAAGAAAAATAGAGCAGAGGGTTCTTCAAGTGTTCCCCACATGGGTACTACGGATAGTGGAGGCCAAAGTCATTACAGAGGAAGAAATAAGAACAAGAAGAGTGGTTTTAGACATAAATCTTGAGGATTCAGACTAGGGTATGGATCCAGCAGTGGTCACAATTCAGGATACAGTAGTTCTGGGTCTGGTTCAGGATCCTTCTTTGCACCTTGCGCACAGTGTGGAAGAGGACATTCAGGACCTTGTATGATGGGTTCAGGAGTATGTTTCAGGTGTGGCCAACAAGGTCACTTTACTAGGGAATGCCCCGTATTCAGCAAGCCACAGATGGGGTCACAGGGTTCTGTTGCAAATGTTCCTCATCAGTTGTATCCTAGTGCTTCTAGCATGGCAGGCAGTCAGTTCAGTGGCCAACAAGGCCGAGGACAAGGAGGACGTGGATTTGGAGGCAGGTCAGGAGGTAGAAGTCAATATCAGGGTTCTGTAACGCGGGGTAGGGATCAAGCTCGGGTTTTCACCCTAACCCACCAGGATGCTCAGGCTTCCAATGCAATTATGGCAGGCATTCTTCTAGTCTGTTCCTATGAGGCTCGTGTTTTGATAGATCCGGGTACTACACACTCATTTGTCTCCCCAGTGTTTGCCATGAGATAGGGTAGGAACCCTACAACTTTAGAATGCCCTTTGTCTGTAGCTACACCGCTTAGTGACAACATAGATGGAGATATGGTTTTTCTGGGCAATCCAATAGTAGTGGATGGAAGAATCCTCCCAGCAGACTTGGTTCCTCTGCCAGTAATGGATTTCGATGTAATTTTTGGAATGGATTGGTTGGCAACTCATTATGCCACATTAGAATGCGGGAACAAAAACGTATATTTCCACATACCTAGTGTGGAAGACTTTAGCTTTAATGGTGACAGAAGTGTGGCTCCATATAATTTGGTGTCAGCAATTAGTGCTAGAAAAATATTGAGGTGTGGAATTGGTGAGAGATACATATGTAGAAGGTGTCAACATGGAAAATGTTCCTATTGTCAGAGAATTCATGGATGCCTTCCCTGAGGAGCTTCCAGGGTTGCCACCAGGAAGGGAAATGGAGTTCTGCATTGATGTTGTGCTGGGTACAAACCCCATATCAATGCCGCTTTACAGGATAGCACCAGCAGAATTGAAAGAGTTAAAGGAGCAACTATAGGAGCTCTTGGACAAGGGTTTCATACGTTCGAGCACTTCACCCTGGGGCACTCCTGTTCTATTTGTGAGAAAGAAAGATGGGTCATTGAGGTTGTGTATTGACTATAGACATCTGAACAAGGTGATTGTGAAGAACTAGTATCCACTTCCTCGGATCGATGATCTATTTGATCAGCTCCAAGGGGCTAGATTCTTTTCCAAAATAGACCTACAATCAGGCTACCATCAGTTAAGAATCAGAAATGAGGATGTGTCCAGAACAGCATTCAAGACAAGATATGGTCATTATGAATTCTTGGTGATATTTTTTGGACTCACTAATGTACCAGTAGCCTTCATGGACTTGATGAACAGGGTGTTCAGGCCATTCCTAGACCGTTTTGTCATCGTATTCATAGATGATATTTTGGTATACTCTAGGACCAAGGAAGAACACGTGTGGCATTTGAGGATGGTGTTGTAGACTTTGAGGGAGCACCAGGCTAGAAACATCTCATTCTTGGGACACGTGGTTTCTAGTGAAAGCATTCAAGTGGATCTCAAGAAATTTGAGGCTGTAATTAATTGGCTTAGGCCTACAACAGTCACTGAGGTGCGAAGTTTTCTAGGCCTAGCTGGCTACTATAGGGGTTTTGTGCAGGATTTTTCCAGGATATCAGCTCCCCAAACTAAGTTAACTCGGAAGAATGTTCCATCCATTTAGACAGATGAATGTGATGAGAGTTTCCAGAAACTTAAAGAGTGTCTAACCACCGCCCCTATGTTGACATTACCGATGAGTGGTGAAAGCTATACCATGTACTGTGATGCCTCCAGAGTTGGCGTAGGGTGTGTTTTGATGCAGAATGGAAAAGTAGTGGCTTATGCTTCAAGGCAGTTAAAGAGGCATGAGCAAAACTACCCCACCCATGATTTGGAAATGGCAGCTGTCGTCTTTGCACTAAAAATCTGGAGACACTACCTGTATGGTGAAGTGTGCGAGATATACACCGACCACAAGAGTTTGAAATACATCTTCCAACAGAGGGATTTAAATTTGAGACAGAGGAGATGGATGGAGCTTCTGAAGGACTATGATTATACCATCCAGTACCACCCTGGGAAGGCCAATGTAGTAGCAGATGCTTTGAGCAGAAAATCTTCTGGCAGCTTGGCACACATATCAGCAGAGAAGAGATCGTTGATTCAGAAAGTACATGAGTTGATGGATCAAGGTCTGATCTTAGATCTTTTAGATGAGGGGGTATTATTGGCCCATTTATCAGTGAGGCCAGACTTGCGAGACAGAGTCAGAGTTTCCCAACATAGAGACCAACAATTGATGAAGATCATAGAAAGAGTACATCAGGGTGAAGGTGGTGAGTTTGGATTTGCCAATGATGGCGCCCTTATGCAAGGTTCTAGGATATGTGTGCCCGACGTGGACAATCTCAGAAATGAAATCATACGAGAGGCACACTATACACCGTACAATGTCCACCCAGGCTTCACTAAGATGTACCATGATGTGAAAGATAGCTATTGGTGGAATGGCATGAAGAGAGACATAGCAGACTTTGTGTCCAAGTGCTTGACTTGTCAGAAGGTAAAGTTTGAACACCAGAGGCCGTCAAGGAAGCTGCAAGAGCTCCCTATCCCATAATGGAAGTAGGAAATGATTACTATAGATTTTGTGACTGCGTTTCCTCGTACCTCGTGGGGATATGATACGATATGGGTAATTGTAGACCATCTAACTAAATCAACTCATTTCTTGCCTGTGAAGACCACATATTTTGTTGCATAGTACGCCCGGCTCACTTCTCGATTTTGGAGAAAGTTACAGGAGGTACTTGACACACAGTTGAACTTTAGTACCACTTTTCACCCTTAGACAGACGGGCAGTCCGAAAGGACAATCCAAACACTGGAAGACATACTTCGCATGTGTGTTTTGGATTTTAGAGGTCAATGGAATGATCATCTACCCTTGGTGGAGTTTGCCTACAACAACAGTTATCATTCCAGCATAGGGATGACACCCTATGAGGCATTATATGGCAGAAAGTGTAGGTCTCCTTTGTGTTGGACGGAAATGGGAGAAGCGAGGGTGCATGATGTGGACCTAGTGCAGTACACTTCAGAGATAGTCCCTTTAATCAGGGAACGATTGAAAATAGCTTTCAGTAGGCAGAAGAGTTATGCAGATCCTAGACAGAGGGATGTAGAGTTTGCAGTAGGCGATTACGTATTCCTGAAAGTTTCTGCAATGAAGGGAGTCATGAGATTTGGAAAGAAGGGCAAGTTGGCACCTCGATATATTGGACCTTTTGAGGTTACTGATAGAGTTAGAGCAGTTGCCTATCAGTTTGAGTTACCACCCAACCTTTCTCATGTTCATCCTATATTCCACATCTCCATGCTCAAGAAATACATACATGATCCTTCTCATGTGCTACAGCCGGATATAATAGATATAAAGGAAGACTTGACGTTTGAGGAGCAACCTGTAACCATAGTGGACTATTAAGTGAGGCAGCTAAGATCAAAACAGATCCCTATGGTTAAGGTTTTATGGAGGAGCCAGTCAGTGGAATAGTGCACCTGGGAGTCAGAATGAGACATGCATAGCAAGTACCCTTATCTATTTAATGTGTAATTATATATTTTATTCTGTCTTGTGTAAAAATTCGAGGACGAATTTTCTGTAAGGGCGGAAGAATGTAACACCCCTAATTTTTAAATTTATTATTTTGTGAGTAAATATTAATATTTTATTTTATTTAAATTTTAGGAAATTATTTAAATTTTTCAGATTTTAGAAATCGAGTTCAATTTTCCGAAAATATAAAACTTTGATGATTTTTAAAAATTAATTTAAAGACCACGTGGCAAAACTAAAAATATATTTGGACTCTACGAATTTTTCTCAGTTTTCTTGAATTTTTTCAGAATTTTTGGGCCTTGTTTTTGGTCTCAAGATAGAGTAAAAATTCAAAATTTTGTATCTTGAATCGGACCTGCCGAATCGAATCGGACCGGTCGAATCGGATCGGCCTTTTCTTTTTTTTTTTTTTCCTTCTCTCTTGCGCGTGCCCGACGTCTCCTCTCTCTCTCCTATTTTCTCTCTCCTCTCACCTCCCCTTGCCGTGCCGCCGCCACCCCAGCCCTCTCCAATCGCCAGCGTGCCGCCTCAGCCCTTCCCCGCCACCAGCGGACGCTCCAGGCAGCCGGAAAACTCGCGCAAAATCTCCTCTTCGCGCAGCGCGACATTTTGGCTTCTTGGTCAAAATTCGGCCGATCCGGCTACCGTTTAGATCAGGTCTTGCACTAAAATACATCTACACCTCGAGAGCTTTCCATAGACACCAAGAACACTAAAATCCATCGAGCGGTTTGCCCAATTTATGTCCGGGAAGTTTTAGCTCATTTCGATTTTTGGGCTAGATTTCTCACAAACTGTGAACCCCAAGAGAAAACCGAGAGTACCGGAGCGTTCTACTCGTCGAGAGCTTCGCGGCAATATAAATTTCAAAATTTTTCGATACCGTTTTTCGGCGGGTCTCACGAAACTTCGTAGTGTTTTTCTGAGTGCTAAATGAGCTTAGAAAATTCCATAAAAATTTTATACTCACCCCCCATTTTGTGGGCTTTGTGTAGGTACCTTCAATTCGCAGAAATTTAACGGTTGGCTGGGTCTACAAATTTTCGACAAGACAGACAGGCTATCGAAAAAGTCTTAGAATTGGGTAGAGATTTTTGCTACCCCATCGTTGTCAGACGTCCCAAGTACGTCCTCGGGGTCGGAATCGGCATAGGTAAACCCGAACCTTACTTTTTCTTAATTATCTAGTGCTTGAATGGGATTAAAAATCCATAAAATATTTGTGATAGCTGAGAAAATTATAATTCTTTTTGCATTAGTTTAGTAATATTGCTAAGGACCACAGGGCAAAGTTTTAGAATTTTTAGAGATTATTTGGGTAGTTTTTGCAAAAGGGTCAATTATAAGGACTAAACTATAATTTTATATATTGTGATTGATGACTGTTTGGATGGGCCCAGGAGGGGCTGTGTGATGTGATTGAGTTATGGGTATATGGTTTGTGGATATAGAAGTGCGTTTTAAGCCATTTTGCAGGTTGAGTAGGTTCTAGGTATAGGGGAGACTCTACCGGATTTTCGGCATGACTTAGGACATCTTTGGTCTTTTCTTAGCTTTTATTGAGTTAAATGTAGTAAATAATTGTAATAAAATTATCAGGTGAGCCAGGACAGCCTTCCTCCTTCGCCCAGCCGCTACAGTGACTGCGGTTAAGTCTGTGAGTAAAATATTAATTTTAATTATAATTTCAATATTATTATATATTCAAGCATGCTCATGCATTACTTATATGTATATATCTATGTAGTTAAACATTAGGCACATTTTATATTGCATTCTTAATTGATGAATTGCCATGGGTGTTGTTTGTGGTAATTTGGAGCAGTGTGCGTGCGTTGGCGTGCGTGTGATATGGTACTGGATATGGACAGGACGGGTAGACATGGCTTGAGGGATACTCGCTGGGACCCGGTCTTTCAGGGTAGACACGACTTGAGATCTTCACTGGGACCCCGTATTTGGTTTATTAAGCAAAAGTCTGACTTGAGATCTTCGCTGGCAGAGGTTGGATTAAGAGGGCTGTATAGGGGATCAGCTCCCATATATGTATTGTTTGACATTATCGGGTGTGTGAGTGCTCCAAATTGCCTTTTTGATGTGATTTGTTTGAAAATTATGACGATGTTGCATTTTCACTTCACAGGGTCCATTAGCTTTAAATAGCTATAGAGATTATGGTTAAAATTGATATTTTGCTCTCTGAGTCGAACGCTCACTCCTGTTCACCTTATTTTTCTAGGATACAAGAGATTTCTTGTTGAGTTCTAACCTGCCTCTCTCCCTCGCAGGTCGTCTATTAATGTCTGTAATATTTGTATAATTCTGTTAACTCCTAGAATTCCGCATGTGTTAGAAATATTTATTTGATTTGGGTCTGTAATATATTTGCCATGTTTGACCTGTAAACTTATTAAAAGCATGTATGTTGGATTGGATGAGAGAGCCAAGCTCTCATTTATTTTCATAACATTTGATTATGTAGAGGGTGAGTTGAGCTCCCCAAATGATTATATATTGTGTTTATAGGTCGGGTGAGTCAAAAACTCTCCATTAAATGGTCTATTTTATAGCCGGACTATGTCCGGTTGAATTCTTGAAATTGGGCCCAAATGGGCCTTAGAGTTAGGTTGAGGAATAGTTAGGCTTACTACGGGCCTCGGGGGCTTTAGGCTGGCCTAGATCCTAGTGCCGGTCCAGCCCATAGGTTAGGTCATGGCAAAATGTAACATAGAAACATCATCAAAAGAGTTGAATGCAAGGTAAAAATTGACTTACCACCCATGTAAAATGCCTGAATGAATCGTTGCTATTCGCATTAAGAAATTGCAAAGCCAACAAACATTAAAATGATTTCTTGATTAATTTCCTTAATGAATGTTCTAGTCCTTTAATTTTCACTTACAAATTCTTGGTAATCTCACAAAAAAGTTTAATCAATCACCAGCAAATTAGTTAAAAGTTCAATCAATCGTGAAAAAGGGACCCATCCAAAATGCTCAAGGTAATTAGGTCTCCTTAATCAATCATTAAACATTCTTTGAAGATATTGTGCAAACTTGCATTTTTTCTATTAACAAAAAGTTCAATCAATGAGTTAGTTGAACCAATCCTTTCAATCGTGGAAAAGTATAATCCATCTAAGTTGAGGTCTTAATTGGATGGCTACTGGCCGTCAGTATAGTGATTAAATGCATCAAGAATTTTTAAATATATATATATATATATATATATTTTAGAGAAAAATAAGAACACCGTAAAGAAATTATTTTCTTACTTATGAAAAAATGTTTTTCAAAATTAGAAAAATAATTTCATTTAAGATTAGAAAGTCATTCTCTCTGATTTTTACTTGACTATTATTATTATTTTTTTCTCACTTAAACTTTTGGATCGCTTGAATGGGTGATCAATTGTTGTCTTTAATTTTTTTTTTTCCCTTTTCACTTAGTTTTTTGCAATGAATTTAATTATTTTTCATCCATTTTTAATATTATATTAAATAAAAAATAATATTTTTTTTAAAAAATATTTTTTATAGATAAATTATTTTATTTTATATAAAACAATTTAGAGATTATTTAATATGACCATTGAAACTGTTATTAAAATAAGTATTTTTTTAAATATATCAATCAGAGAGTAGTGATAAAAAATAATTTAAAATTAAATTTAATAATTGTTAATTATAAAAATATTAAAATAATACATATTGCTATTATTTATAAATCAGTCCTAACACTTTAAAAAATTCATTAAAACGTCCTAAGTTTTGCCATAATTAGCTAAATGATCCTTCCATCCATTTCCAAACCATTTTTCCATCAGAAACCTGGAAAGGGAGAGAGAAGTTTTAAAACCCAAAATTACCCTTTCTCCTCCCCATACATTCTCGCTCTCTTTCTATGTGTGTGTGTGTGTGTTCTTCTCCCTCTACCCTAATCTCCTTGCAATTCAAAGCAATCAAGTCCACTCCAAGATCACTGATCCTTGAAAAAGACAAATTAGAACAGCTACTGTTATGAAAGTAGTTCGAAACCAAGACTAAAAACCCAACATTTGGAATACTCAAAAACCAAGCTTAAAATAGGTTTACATGCGAGTGAAATCACAATTATTAATCCCATAAACAAATTCAACACCAATTACCCATGCATGCAAAATCTTTTTTAAGAATAAAAAATGGAGGACGAGACATGGGTTGAATCCATTTCAGCTTTGATAAAGTTCACTTGACATTTTCCAAAATCTAAAACTGATCTCTTAGAACTCATTTTCCAAAATCAGTCCATATAAATAGCATTTTTCATAGGGGAAATGGAAGCAGATGAACGAAATCAAATGCCTTGAAATCACATTAATTCCACTCCCTCCATATAATGGAAATAAATCAATGAAATCAAACTAAATTATGCAAAAAATTTTGATAATCCACTACAAACAAAATTAAAAATCCCTTAAAATTTCAGCGATGGAAATTGGATTACTTCTTGAGCAAAAACTGAGATCTCAATGACTTTCTCTTCCACTTCCTGTGGATGAATCTGACCATCTATTGGATCTGCTTAGAGACGTCACATCATTCATTTTGGCTAATTGATCAGATTGAGAGATAGAATGATCAAAAGAGTGGGTTTAGAATTAATTGACAGGGGAATTGTTCTTAATTCAAGGAAAAGGGTAGGGATGAAGACGTTCAATACGGGGGAAGCTACGAAGGATTCTCGGCAAGAAAGATTAATTTCTTCTAAATTTGTTGAAGAATGGCAGGCTGCGGAGGAAATGGACAATGTCAGAGATGGATACCAACTTAGGAGACAAGGGTAATTTGGTCTTTTTATAATACAATTAGGCAACCACGTTTAATGAGTTTTTTAAAATACAGTAACTGATTTTTTAAAATTATTTTTTATCTGAAATAATTTTTTTTTATATCATTATGATTTTTTTTTTCTCTTTTTTATCGTATATGTGACAAAATTAAGTGGAAGGTCAATCAATCGTGGAAAAGGGACCCATCCAAAAGCTCAAAGGTAATTAAGTCAATCAACCATTTTTCTAAAATTTATATCTTTTATTTTATAAATTTTTTGTAAAGTAATATTTTATTTTTTAAAAATTAATTATTTTATAAAATAATTAAATTAACATAAAAATGATAACACTTCAAAAAATAAATAATTAGAAGTTTGAATCAATGAGAGTGTCAAATGATTATTGGGACTCACTTCTAAAAAATTTAGAAAAATTAAAGTCAGAAATAATTTTTAGAATATAAAATTATTTAAACATGTCTCGTGATTTTTTAAATGATTTAAAATAAGTTCTTAAAATAAAATATATTAAAAATTCAAAGCATAAAAATACATTAAAATACAAAAAAAAAAAAAAAATTCCGAGAGGTTACAGTCACCATAGATGATGCCATTAAGCATAGTCTCTGGTGATAGTAATCACATGAGAAGCTATGGTTTGAAGCTCCCTAAGTTTGGGGCACTTTATCATAATATCTACTAGGACCATGGTTGATGATCATTGACTCCATTTATACTTCTCTGCTAGAATATTGAGAAATCCTTCTGAAAAGCTTTCAAACTAGATAGTATATAAAGGCTCAAAGTTTCAAGTCTGATACCATGGTGGTAGTTGTGATGGTGGTAGTCCACATATCTGTATATAAACATGAGATTGTAATAGTCATTATATTACATTTTTATTCTTTCAAACAAATTAAGCAATGTAATACTTCATTCAATTATATGGTTGATTACATTCAATTTCTTAAACTTCTTCTATTCTACTTTTTGTAAAAAAAAAAAAAAAAAAAATTATCAGGAAAAAAAAAAATTAGACTACTGATAAAAGGAAAGAAAAAAGTCCATGGAGAAATGGAATTGAATGCCCTTCAATTAGCAAATGGAAAAGAAATTTAAAAAATACATTCAGTTATTTCAATATGAATAGAATATGAATAGAATAATGAAAAAAAAAGTCCATAGAGACTTCTTTGCAATTAAACCAAATAAACAAAAACATATACAAAAATTAGCCACTGTATACCTTATAAATATTAATAAATTAAGTTTCAACTGATGAAATTTTCTGCTTAAAATCAACTAAATATTTTTAACTGAATTTTTAATTTCTATTTACATTTAAATTTAGCAGATATGGATATTATCAATATATCCAATTTAATTTTTTTATTTTTTTAAACATTTTCTTTTTTTAATAAATATATTAAAATTTCAATAATATGAAAGTTGTATATATCATTTAATTCATATAATTAGAAGTTAAACATATTAAATAATAAAAAATATGCAACACCCCTAATTTTTAAATTAATTATTTTATGGGTGGATATTTGATATTTTATTTTATTTAAATTTTGGAGAATTATTTGAAATTTTTGAATTTTTGAAATCGGGTTGATTTTTCAAAATATAAAACTTTGATATTTTTAAAAATTTATTTAAAGACTACGTAGCAAAACTAAAAATATATTTAGACTCTATAAAATTTTATGAGTTTTCAAATTTTTTCAAATTTTTGGCCTTGTTTTGGTCCCAAGGTAGAGTAAAATTTAATTTTGGGTACCCTGAATTGAACAGGCCAAATCGAACCGAACCGGGTCGAACCGATCGAATAAGACTAGGCCTTTTTCCTTTTCTTCTTCCTCTTCCGTCCCCCGACGCTCTCTCTCTCTCGCTCTCTCTCTCTCTCTCTCTCTCCACCCCATTGCCGCCCTAGCTCGCCGACGCACCTCTAGCACCCCTCCCCACCACCAGCTGACGCTCTAGGCTGCCGAAAAATGGCCCAAAAGCTCCCCCCTATCTGACCAAAATTTGGTCGATCAGGCCACCAATCGAACCGGGTCTTGTCCCAAAACACATCTTCATCTCGAGAGCTTTCCATAGACACCAAGAAGATAAAAATTCATTGAGCAGTTGTCTAATTTTTGCCCAAGAAGTTTTTGCCTATTTTGATTTTCGGGCTAGATTTCTCGAAAATCGTAAATCCCAACAAAAATCCGAAAGTACCGGAGTGCTTCACTCGTTGAGAGCTTTGTGGCAATACCCATTTCAAATTTTTTTGACGTCGTTTTTTGGTGGGTCCAGCTAGATTTCGCAGTGTTTTTCTGAGTATTAAATGAACTTAGAAAATTCCGTAAAAATTATATACTAACCCCCGTGTTATGGGTTTCGTGAAGGTACATTCAATTCGCGGAAATTAGACGATTGCTCGGGTCTGTAATTTCGCCAGTGCATAAACCATCGGAAAGCTTGTAACCGGCCGAGAGTATAGGCTACGCCACCATTTTCGACGCCTCAACGCTGCCTAGAAGATCGACTGGCATAGATAAACTCGAACCCTCATTTTTCTTAATTATCTAGTGCCTGATTTTCATTAAAAATCTATAAAATATTCGTAGTAGGTTAGAAAAATATAATTACTTTTGCGTTAGCTCTATAATATTGCTAAGGACCTTGGGGCAAAGTTTTAGAATTTTTAGAGCTCATTTGGGTAGTTTATGTAAAAGGGGGTAATTGTAGGGACTAAATTATAATTTTTCAAATTGTGATTGTTGACTGTTTGGGTGGGCCCAGGAGGGGCCATGTGATGTGATTGAGTTGTGAATGTGTGACTTGTGGATATAGAAGTACATTTTGAACCCTTTTGCAGGTTGGGTAGGTCCTAGGTATAGAGGAGATTCTGCCCAATTTTCGACATGACTTAGGGTGTCTTTGATCTTTTCTAAGCTTGTATTGAGTCAAATATATTAAATAATTGTAATAAAATTTATCAGGTGAGCATGGACTGCCTTCCTCCTCCGCCCAGCTGCCATAGTGACCTCGATTTAAGTTTGTGAGTAAAATATTAATTTTAATTATAATTTCAATATTATTATATGTTCAAGCATGTCCATGAATCACTTATAAATATGTATCTATGTAATTAAACACTAGGCACTTCTTATATTGCATTCTTAATTGATGAAGTGCCATGGATGTTGTTTGTGGTAATTTGGAGCCATGTGCGTCCGTTGGTGTACGTGTGGTGTGTGGTATTGGATATAGATAGGATGGGTAGACACGGCTTGAGAGACACTCACTGGGACTCGGTCCTTTATGGACAAGTCGGGGTAGGCACGGCTAGAGAGACACTCGCTGGCCCCCACATTTGGTTTATTAAGCGAAAGTCTGACTTGAGAGACACTCGCTGGCAGAGGATGGATTAAAAGAGCTATATAGGGGATCAACTCCCATATATTTACTGTTTGAACAATATTAGGTGTGTGAGTATTCTAAATTGCCTTTTTACTGTTATGATGTGATTTGTATGAAATTTATGATGATGTTACATTCCATTCCTTAGGATGCATTAGCTTTAGATAGCTATAGAAATTGTAGTTAAAATTAGTATTTTACTCTTTGAGTCAAACGTTAACTCCTGTTCAACTATTTTTCCAGGCTACAGGAGGATTACTTGTTGTCATCAACCTACTCTTCTTCTTCACAGGTCAATTTGTAGTATCTAATGTATTTTGTACAATTGAGTTAAATTTTAGACACCGCATGTGTTAGGAGTATTTTAATCAATTTGAGACTGTAATATAATATTATGTTGAATTTGTAAGAACATTAAATGCATACATGACTGGATGAGATGAGGAAGCTGAGCTCCTATTGGATTTTATGATATTATGAGTATGTTGATGATGAGTTAAGCTCCCCAAATGATTATATATTGTGCTTACAGGTCTAGCGAGTCAAAAACTCCACGTTGTACGGTTTATATTATGGTCAGATTCTGTACTGTTGAATTCTTGAAATTGGGCTTAAAATGGGTCTTAGGATTGGGTTAAGGAATAGTTAAGCTTACTACGAGCCTAGGGGCTTTAAACTGGCTCAGGTCTTAGTATCGGTCTGGCCCATAGGTTGGGTCATGATAAAATATAGATTATTATATTTATAATTATTAATTTATTAATTTAATAATAAATTTTAATTTAATAATAATGGTCCTAGACAAATTACTTCTTTGCAATATAACCAAATAAAAAGAAAGATATATAAAAATTGATATTATTATATTTTTTATAACAATGAATTCATTAATTGATAATAAATTTTAGTTTAATATTATTTGACGTTATAAATGGAGAAATTATTTAAGGTTTTTTCTTTTAATCTTTTGGCCAATTACTTTTCGTCAAGTTGAGTCAATGCTTGACCTTATGACGTCTGGAATATGAAGCTACAGCGCGTGGAAAAGGCACCACTGCTTTCCGCCCGACAAAAAAGCAAAAAATGTAGCTATAGCGTGTGGAAAAGCCACAATTACTTTTTGTCACGTGAATGAGTGGAAAATGTAACCAATTACATTATGGTCGCGTTTGATTAGTGCAATATAATATAATATAATTATTTATATAATATAATTAAAATTATAATTTAATATAATAATTATTATATTTTTATATTTTATTATAAAATAAAAATTTAAATAATATAATATCATAATAATTTTAATTTAAATATTTAATTTATTTATAATTTTAATAATAAATGATAGTAGTTCTAATAATTAATAATTATATAATAATAATAGTTAAATGGTTACGTTGATAGTGATAATAATAATAATAATTAATAAGAGTAACTAAATTGATTATTGAAAATCGATTTTTCCTTAAAATATAAACCAGATGGAATAAGAGAAAATAATTTGATAAGAGAAAGATGAACCAATTTCTAATAAACCTTTATATAATTTAATTTGTAATTTTTAAACGAAATGATTAAACTAAGTCAAGTTTGTGTTGACTTAAGAATAAGGTGTGGAAAACCTCACCCCTTCTTCTATAAATACACACTGAAACATTTCCTTTGGATATACACAACTCTTCTTAATTTTTCTTCTTGCCACAGAGAAGCCAAACAAGGTATTTTAATTTTGTTTCTTTCTCTTCATGTATTTTAAATGTTTAATTTCACTTTCTACTTAATGTGATATTCAAGTTAGCCCATTTTTAATTTTATTATTTTTATCTAAATTAACCCAAAAGTTTTAATTTAAATTCAATTTATTTCAAAAATTAAAATTTTTTAGCTAAATTTCTTGATTTTGACAAAATAAAAAGAAGTTCAATTTCTTTATTTTTTGACTAAATTTATTAATTTAGCTTAAAAATTAAGAAATTTAATTTCTTTATTTTCTTCATTGTTAAGCTAAATTGAGCTTTAAAATTAAAACTTCTTGAGTAATATTGATAAAAAAATTTGAAAATGTACTAAACTGAAAATCCCAAATAAGTGCAAGGTGATATTAAGCATTATTCTTTTTTTATTTAATTAAATTGTTATAAATAAAGAATATTCCTCATGTGCAGGTTTCATTATTGTATCTTTCCCATGGATCCATTTTCTGTTGCGGTAATTGGTGCAGGCATAGGGGCTGTTGCTACGTTAGCAGCCGCAGTACCCCCGGCTGCCACATTTACTTACAATGCTGCGAAAGATTCATTAACCTCAATTGATTACATAAGGAAACTTGACCATAACCGTGAAAAGCTGGAAAAGGAATTAGAGGAACTCATTGCTTTTGCAAATGATATTGATCAGGGCCGTGTCAAGAAAGAGGAGATAAAAAATACTAGCATATACAAGGTATGGAGAACCAGGGTATCGGAGATTGAAGCAGAAGTGAAAGCTTCGACTCGTGAACATGAAAGGATTAAAGAGCAGCCTGGAAAGAAATTTTATGCTGATAAACGGAAACTTGGCAAAGAAATGGTGAACAAGCTTGAGGAAGTTACTAAGCATATAGAAAAAGGTTGGTCTATAATTAAAAACTTTTGAAGGAGATTATTTATTGAACAAGAGATGGGAGGGTTTCCTTTCTACCTGCAATTACTAATTGCAGGTGTAATAATGAATATAATTTCATTTTATAAGTTGAAAGCTAGTTTGTAGAAAGCTCGGCTAAAATCAGTTGCTTTATGGCCGTAGTGCTTTATGGCACCATTTGTAATGCTTATTGTCTTGTCTGCTGTTTGCCTGCCTTGTATTGAACTCGTCTCTTGCTATCAGTATATCACGTTGGTTATATATTATATTAACTTAAGCATAATTTTTTTTTTTACAATGTTCATTTAACTTATTGATAAATAAGAAAGTTTAAAATATAGGTGTTATTTTTGGGGCTTGAATTTTGGATATGTTTTTTCATGGACCCGACATGAAAGTTTCGGGCTGCAACCCGATTGAAATAAAAAGTGAGATCTGTTTATCAGCTTGCGCCCGAAGCCCACCACTGATCTCCTTGGGGTGCGGGGTCAACGCCTTCGTGGTATGGACCAGTATAAATATTATAATATTTTAACTTTTGGTGTAGAGTTGTGAGATGTTCAAGAAACACACTGGGATTAGAGTTTGAGAGTTCTGATTAATTGTATCTTACTTTTTTCATCATAGTGAAACTTTTTTTCTTGTCTTGCCCGTAGACATAGACTTTACGGTTGAACCACGTTAAATCTTATATTATTCTTCTTCTCTTTTCAATACTGTGTGATTGTGCGATTTATGCGCGTGCTTTAGATTTGCATGTGCTTGTTATAACAATAGGATATTTAAACTTAGAACACATGATAAAGCAATCAAACCAAGTCCAGATTTATCTCCTATTCCTGGAAATGAGCTTACTTGTGATGTAGAAGGATGCCATGCATGCCATCCTCCATTCTAGCAGGACCAATAAAATGTCAGTATAAGTATTACAAGCACACATGCCCTTTTACAGATATTGTAAGAACAATGCGAACAATTATGAGTTTTGGAACTTTTCAAACATTGTTGTAGAATTGAAGTGCAGACTGAAAAATTCAGAAATGCAAATAAGTATGACTGACTCGGGTAAACAAACAAGTATTAACCAGCAGAAATGTAACGTAGAAACATCATCAAAATGCCTGAATGAATCGTTGTTATTCGCAATAAGAAATTGCAAAGCCAACAAACATTAAAAGAATTTCTGATTAATTTCCTTAATGAATGTTCTAGTCCTTTAATTTTCACTAACAAATTCTTGGTAATCTCACAAAAAAGGTTAATCAATCACCAGTAAATTAGTTAGAAGTTCAATCAATCGTGAAAAAGGGACCCATCCAAAATGCCCAAGGTAATTAGGTCTGCTTAATCAATCATTAAACATTCTTTGAAGATATTGTGCAAACTTGCATTTTTTCTATTAACAAAAAGTTCAATCAATGAGTTAATTGAACCAATCCTTTCAATCGTGGAAAAGTATAGTGATTCAATGCATCAAGAATTTTTAAATAAATATATATATATATATATAGAGAGAGAGAGAGAGAGAAATAAGATGTAAGGAAATTATTTTCTTACTTATGAAAAAATGTTTTTCAAAATTAGAAAAATAATTTCACTTAGGATTAGAAAGTCATTCTCTCTGATTTTTACTTGACTATTATTATTATTTTTTTCTCACTTAAACTTTTGGATCGCTTGAATCAGTGATCAATTGGTGTCTTTAATTAATTTTTTTTCCCTTTTCACTTAGTTTTTTGCAATGAATTTAAGTATTTTTCACCTATTTTTAATATTATATTAAATAAAAAATAATATTTTTCTAAAAAATATTTTTTATAAATAAATTATTTTATTTTATATAAAACAAGTTAGAGCTTATTTAATATTATTTTTGAAACTATTATTAAAAAAATATTTTTTTAAATATATTATTTAGAGAGTGATAAAAAATAATTTAAAATTAAATTTAATAATTCTTAATTATAAAAATATTAAAATAATACATATTGCTATTATTTATAAATCAGTCCTAACACTTTAAAAAACTCATTAAAACGTCCTAAGTTTTGCCATAATTAGCTAAATGATCCTTCCATCCATTTCCAAACCATTTTTCCATCAGAAACCTGTAAAGGGAGAGAGAAGTTTTAAAACCCAAAATTACCCTTTCTCCTCCCCATATATTCTCGCTCTCCTTCTCTCTCTCTCTCTTTCTCTCTCTCTCGCTCTCTCTCTCTCTCTCTGTGTGTGTGTTCTTCTCCCTCTATCCTAATCTCCTTGCAACCAAGACTAAAAACCCAACATTTGGAATACTCAAAAACCAAGCTTCAAATAGGTTTACATGCGAGTGAAATCACAATCATTAATCCCATAAACAAATTCAACACTCATTACCCATGCATGCAAAATCTTTTTTAAGAATAAAAAGCGGAGGACAAGATATGGGTTGAATCCATTTCAGCTTTGATAAAGTTCACTTGACATTTCGCAAAATCTAAAACTGATCTCTTAGAACTCATTTTCCAAAATCAGTCTATATAAATAGCATTTTTTATAGGGGAAATGGAAGCAGATGAACGAAATCAAATGCCTTGAAATCACATTAATTCCACTCCCTCCATATAATGGAAATAAATCAATGAAATCAAACTAAATTATGCAAAAAATTTTGATAATTCACTACAAACAAAATTAAAAATCCCTTAAAATTTCAGCGATGGAAATTGGGTTACTTCTTGAGCAAAAACTGAGATCTCAATGACTTTCTCTTCCACTTCCTGTGGATGAATCTGACCATCTATTGGATCTGCTTAGAGACGTCACATCATTCATTTTGGCTAATTGATCAGATTGAGAGATAGAATGATCAAAAGAGTGGGCTTAGAATTAATTGACAGGGGAATTGTTCTTAATGCAAGGAAAAAGGTAGAGATGAAGACGTTCAATACGGGGGAAGCTACGAAGGATTCTCGGCAAGAAAGAGTAATTTCTTCTAAATTTGTTGAAGAATGGCAGGCTGCGGAGGAAATGGGCAATGTCAGAGATGGATACCAACTTAGGAGACAAGGGTAATTTGGTCTTTTTACAATACAATAAGGCAACCACGTTTAATGAGTTTTTTAAAATGCAGTAACTGATTTTTTTAAATTATTTTTTTATCTGAAATAATTTTTTTTATATCATTATGATTTTTTTTTCTCTTTTTTATCGTATATGTGACAAAATTAAGTGGAAGGTCAATCAATCGTGGAAAAGGGACCCATCCAAAATGCTTAAAGGTAATTAAGTCTACAGAAAGGTCAATCAACCATTTTTCTAAAATTTATATCTTTTATTTTATAAATTTTTTGTAAAGGAATATTTTATTTTTTAAAAATTAATTATTTTATAAAATAATTAAATTAACATAAAAATGATAACACTTCAAAAAATAAATAATTAGAAGTTTGAAACAATGAGAGTGTCAAATGATTATTGGGACTCACTTCTAAAAAATTTAGAAAAATTAAAGTCAGAAATAATTTTTAGAATATAAAATTATTTAAACATGTCTCATGATTTTTTAAATGATTTAAAATAAGTTCTTAAAATAAAATATATTAAAAATTCAAAGCATAAAAATACATTAAAATACAAAAAAAAAAAAAAAATTCCGAGAGGTTACAGTCACCATAGATGATGCCATTAAGCATAGTCTCTGGTGATAGTAATCACATGAGAAGCTATGGTTTGAAGCTCCCTAAGTTTGGGGCACTTTATCATAATATCTACTAGGACCATGGTTGATGATCATTGACTCCATTTATACTTCTCTGCTAGAATATTGAGAAATCCTTCTGAAAAGCTTTCAAACTAGATAGTATATAAAGGCTCAAAGTTTCAAGTCTGATACCATGGTGGTGGTTGTGATGTGGTAGTCCACATATCTGTATATAAACATGAGATTGTAATAGTCATTATATTACATTTTTATTCTTTCAAACAAATTAAGCAATGTAATACTTCATTCAATTATATGGTTGATTACATTCAATTTCTTAAACTTCTTCTATTCTACTTTTTGTAAAATATATATATATATATATCAGAAAAAAAAAAATTAGACTACTGATAAAAGGAAAAAAAAAAGTCCATGGAGAAATGGAATTGAATGCCCTTCAATTAGCAAATGGAAAAGAAATTTAAAAAATACATTCAGTTATTTCAATATGAATAGAATATGAATAGAATAATGAAAAAAAAAGTCCATAGAGACTTCTTTGCAATTAAACCAAATAAACAAAAACATATACAAAAATTAGCCACTGTATACCTTATAAATATTAATAAATTAAGTTTCAACTGATGAAATTTTCTGCTTAAAATCAACTAAATATTTTTAACTGAATTTTTAATTTCTATTTACATTTAAATTTAGCAGATATGGATATTATCAATATATCCAATTTAATTTTTTTATTTTTTTAAACATTTTCTTTTTTTAATAAATATATTAAAATTTCAATAATATGAAAGTTGTATATATCATTTAATTCATATAATTAGAAGTTAAACATATTAAATAATAAAAAATATGCAACACCCCTAATTTTTAAATTAATTATTTTATGGGTGGATATTTGATATTTTATTTTATTTAAATTTTAGAGAATTATTTGAAATTTTTTGAATTTTTGAAATCGGGTTGATTTTTCGAAAATATAAAACTTTGATATTTTTAAAAATTTATTTAAAGACTACGTAGCAAAACTAAAAATATATTTAGACTCTATAAAATTTTATGAGTTTTCTGAAATTTTTTCAAAATTTTTGGCCTTGTTTTCGGTCCCAAGGTAGAGTAAAAATTTAATTTTGGGTACCTTGAATTGAACAGGCCAAATCGAACCGAACCGGGTCGAACCGATCGAATAAGACTAGGCCTTTTTCCTTTTCTTCTTCCTCTTCCGCGTCCCCCCCGACGCTCTCTCTCTCTCTCTCTCTCTCTCTCTCTCTCTCTCTCTCTCTCTCCACCCCATTGCCGCCCTAGCTCGCCAACGCACCTCTAGCACCCCTCCCCACCACCAGCTGACGCTCTAGGCTGCCGAAAAATGGCCCAAAAGCTCCCCCCTATCTGACCAAAATTTGGTCGATCAGGCCACCAATCGAACCGGGTCTTGTCCCAAAACACATCTTCATCTCGAGAGCTTTTCATAGACACCAAGAAGATAAAAATTCATTGAGCAGTTGTCTAATTTTTGCCCAAGAAGTTTTTGCCTATTTTGATTTTCGGGCTAGATTTCTCGAAAATCGTAAATCCCAACAAAAATCCGAAAGTACCGGAGTGCTTCACTCGTTGAGAGCTTTGTGGCAATACCCATTTCAAATTTTTTTGACGTCGTTTTTTGGTGGGTCCAGCGAGATTTCGCAGTGTTTTTCTGAGTATTAAATGAACTTAGAAAATTCCGTAAAAATTATATACTAACCCCCGTGTTATGGGTTTCGTGAAGGTACATTCAATTCGCGGAAATTAGACGATTGCTCGGGTCTGTAATTTCGGGCCAGGCAGACAAACTACTGGGAAAGCTTCAGAACCGGGCTGAGAGTATAGGCTACCCCACCATTTTCAGACGTCTCGAACGCGTCTAGAAGATCAGAATTGGCATAGGTAAACTCGAACCCTCATTTTTCTTAATTATCTAGTGCCTGATTTTCATTAAAAATCTATAAAATATTCGTAGTAGGTTAGAAAAATATAATTACTTTTGCGTTAGCTCTATAATATTGCTAAGGACCTTGGGGCAAAGTTTTAGAATTTTTAGAGCTCATTTGGGTAGTTTATGTAAAAGGGGGTAATTGTAGGGACTAAATTATAATTTTTCAAATTGTGATTGTTGACTGTTTGGGTGGGCCCAGGAGGGGCCATGTGATGTGATTGAGTTGTGAATGTGTGACTTGTGGATATAGAAGTACATTTTGAACCCTTTTGCAGGTTGGGTAGGTCCTAGGTATAGAGGAGATTCTGCCCAATTTTCGACATGACTTAGGGTGTCTTTGATCTTTTCTAAGCTTGTATTGAGTCAAATATATTAAATAATTGTAATTAAATTTATCAGGTGAGCATGGACTGCCTTCCTCCTCCGCCCAGCTGCCATAGTGACCTCGGTTTAAGTTTGTGAGTAAAATATTAATTTTAATTATAATTTCAATATTATTATATGTTCAAGCATGTCCATGAATCACTTATAAATATGTATCTATGTAGTTAAACACTAGGCACTTCTTATATTGCATTCTTAATTGATGAAGTGCCATGGATGTTGTTTGTGGTAATTTGGAGCCATGTGCGTCCGTTGGTGTACGTGTGGTGTGTGGTATTGGATATAGATAGGACGGGTAGACACGGCTTGAGAGACACTCACTGGGACTCGGTCCTTTATGGACAAGTTGGGGTAGGCACGGCTTGAGAGACACTCGCTGGCCCCCACATTTGGTTTATTAAGCGAAAGTCTGACTTGAGAGACACTCACTGGCAGAGGATGGATTAAAAGAGCTATATAGGGGATCAACTCCCATATATTTACTGTTTGAACAATATTGGGTGTGTGAGTATTCTAAATTGCCTTTTTACTGTTATGATGTGATTTGTATGAAATTTATGATGATGTTACATTCCATTCCTTAGGATGCATTAGCTTTAGATAGCTATAGAAATTGTAGTTAAAATTAGTATTTTACTCTTTGAGTCAAACGTTCACTCCTGTTCAACTATTTTTCCAGGCTACAGGAGGATTACTTGTTGTCATTAACCTACTCTTCTTCTTCACAGGTCAATTTGTAGTATCTAATGTATTTTGTACAATTGAGTTAAATTTTAGACACCGCATGTGTTAGGAGTATTTTAATCAATTTGAGACTGTAATATAATATTATGTTGAATTTGTAAGAACATTAAATGCATACATGACTGGATGAGATGAGGGAGCTGAGCTCCTATTGGATTTTATGATATTATGAGTATGTTGATGATGAGTTAAGCTCCCCAAATGATTATATATTGTGCTTACAGGTCTAGCGAGTCAAAAACTCCACGTTGTATGGTTTATATTATGGTCAGATTCTGTACTGTTGAATTCTTGAAATTGGGCTTAAAATGGGTCTTAGGATTGGGTTAAGGAATAGTTAAGCTTACTACGGGCCTAGGGGCTTTAAACTGGCTCAGGTCTTAGTATCGGTCTGGCCCATAGGTTGGGTCATGACAAAATATAGATTATTATATTTATAATTATTAATTTATTAATTTAATAATAAATTTTAATTTAATAATAATGGTTCTAGACAAATTACTTCTTTGCAATATAACCAAATAAAAAGAAAGATATATAAAAATTGATATTATTATATTTTTTATAACAATGAATTCATTAATTGATAATAAATTTTAGTTTAATATTATTTGATGTTATAAATGGAGAAATTATTTAAGGTTTTTTCTTTTAATCTTTTGGCCAATTACTTTTCGTCAAGTTGAGTCAATGCTTGACCTTATGACGTCTGGAATATGAAGCTACAGCGCGTGGAAAAGGCACCACTGCTTTCCGCCCGACAAAAAAGCAAAAAATGTAGCTATAGCCTGTGGAAAAGCCACAATTACTTTTTGTCACGTGAATGAGTGGAAAATGTAACCAATTACATTATGGTCGCGTTTGATTAGTGCAATATAATATAATATAATTAATAATATAATATAATTAAAATTATAATTTAATATAATAATTATTATATTTTTATATTTTATTATAAAATAAAAATATAAATAATATAATATCATAATAATTTTAATTTAAATATTTAATTTATTTATAATTTTAATAATAATTGATAGTAGTTATAATAATTAATAATTATACAATAATGATAGTTAAATAGTTACGTTGGTAGTGGTAATAATAATAATAATAATAATTAATAAGAGTAATTAAATTGATAATTGAAAATTAATTTTTCCTTAAAATATAAACCAGATGGAATAAGAGAAAATAATTTGATAAGAGAAAGATGAACCAATTTCTAATAAACCGTTATATAATTTAATTTGTAATTGTTAAACGAAATGATTAAACTAAGTCAAGTTTGTGCTGAGTTAAGAATAACGTGTGGAAAACCTCACCCCTTCTTCTATAAATACACACTGAAACATTTCCTTTGGATATACACAACTCTTCTTAATTTTTCTTCTTGCCAAAGAGAAGCCAAACAAGGTATCTTAATTTTGTTTCTTTCTCTTCATGTATTTTAAATGTTTAATTTCACTTTCTACTTAATGTGATATTCAAGTTAGCCCATTTTTAATTTAATTATTTTTATCTAAATTAACCTAAAAGTTTTAATTTAAATTTAATTTATTTCAAAAATTAAAATTTTTTAGCTAAATTTCTTGATTTAGACAAAATAAAAAGAAGTTCAATTTCTTTATTTTTTGACTAAATTTATTAATTTAGCTTAAAAATTAAGAAATTTAATTTCTTTATTTTCTTCATAAATTGAGCTTTAAAATTAAAACTTCTTGACTAATATTGATAAAAAAATTGAAAATGTACTAATAGATTTAGAGCACTAATCATTAGTTAGAGAATTTAGGTTAAATTGTTATAAATAAAGAATATTCCTCATGTGCAGGTTTCATTATTGAAGCTTTCCCATGGATCCATTTTCTGTTGCGGTAATTTGTGCAGGCATAGGGGCTGTTGCTACGTTAACTGCTGCAGTACCCCCGGCTGCCACATTTATTTACGATGCTGCGAAAGATTCATTAACCTCAATTGATTACATAAGGAAACTTGACCATAACCGTGAAAAGCTGGAAAAGGAATTAGAGGAACTCATTGCTTTTGCAAATGATATTGATCAGGGCCGTGTCAAGAAAGAGGAGATAAAAAATACTAGCATTTACAAGGTATGGAGAACCAGGGTATCGGAGATTGAAGCAGAAGTGAAAGCTTCGACTCGTGAACATGAAAGGATTAAAGAGCAGCCTGGAAAGAAATTTTATGCTGATAAACGGAAACTTGGCAAAGAAATGGTGAACAAGCTTGAGGAAGTTACTAAGCATATGGAAAAAGGTTGGTCTATAATTAAAAACTATTGAAGGAGATTATTTATTGAACAAGAGATGGGAGGATTTCCTTTCTACCTGCAATTACTAATTGCAGGTGTAATAATGAATATAATTTCATTTTATAAGTTGAAAGCTAGTTTGTAGAAAGCTCGGCTAAAATCAGTTGCTTTATGGCCGTAGGGCTTTATGGCACCATTTGTAACGCTTATTGTCTTGTTTGCTGTTTGCCTGCCTTGTATTGAACTCGTCTCTTGCTATCAGTATATCACGTTAGTTATATATTATATTAACTTAAGCATACTTTTTTTTTTTTAGAATGTTCATTTAACTTATTGATAAATAAGAAAGTTTAAAATATAGGTGTTATTTTTGTGATTTGAATTTTGAATATGTTTTCTCATGGACCCGAATTGTGATATGACTCGAAAGTTTCGCGCTGCGATCCGATTGGAATAAAGAGTGAGATCTGTTTATCAGCTTGCGCCCGAAGCCCACCACTGATCTCTTTGGGGTGCGGGGGCAACGCCTTTGCGGTATGGACCAATATAAATATTGTAATATTATAACTTTTGCTGTAGAGTTGTGAGATGTTCAAGAAATACACTAGGATTAGAGTTTGAGAGTTCTGATTAATTGTATCTTGCTTTTTTTTCATCATAGTAAAACTTTTTCTCTTGTCTTGCCCGTGGATATAGACTTTACGGTTGAACCATGTTAAATCTTGTATTATTCTTCTTCTCTTTTCAATACTGTGTGATTGTGCGATTTATGTGTGTGCCTTAGATTTGCATGTGCTTGTTATAACAATAGGATATTTAAACTTATAACACATGATAAAGCAATCAAACCAAGTCCAGATTTATCTCCTATTCCTGGAAATAAGCTTACTTGTGATGTAGAAGGATGCCATGCATGCCATCCTCCATTCTAGCAGGACCAATAAAATGTCAGTATAAGTATTACAAGCACACATGCCCTTTTACAGATGTTGTAAGAACAATGCGAACAATTATGAGTTTTGGAACTTTTCAAACATTGTTGTAGAATTGAAGTGCAGACTGGAAAATTCAGAAATGAAAATAAGTATGACTGACTTGGCTAAATAAACAAGTATTAACCAGCTGAAATGTAACGTAGAAACATCATCAAAATAGTTGAATGTAAGGTAAAAATTGACTTACCACCCATGTAAAATTGATGCATACATTTTGCATAGTCATTTAGATTTAAATTCATAGCCATTTTACTTGATTATTAGTCACTTTAAGCTAATTTCATTAGTTATTTAGTTAGTTTTTCATAATTGCCAATTTTGGATTAATTTGTAATTTTTACTTTGTTTTGTAGGAAAAATGGTGTTTTTGAAGGACTAAAAAGAAATTTTACTTTTGAAGAGTGATTTCTGCAGCCAAAGATGTCAAAAACAATTTTCAAAGTTGAAGTATGCATTGGCCAAATTGCGCATAACTTGCCGCATATGTTATGCAGTTCTGCATAAGGAGAAGAAACTGCCCCAAGCACCTGCCGAAATCTGCATAAGTTGCCGCATAACTTATGCAGATTCGTGCCTCCCTTATGCAACCTCACAGAATTGTGCATAACCTATGCAGTCTTGCACCTTGCTTATGCAGTTTCGCACAAGAGAACTAGAAACCAGCCGAAAACTGCATAAGGGACTGCATAACTTATGCAGTCCACTTATGCAGTCCCACAAAGACTTCATTGATGAGCTGGCAGAAGATTCCCTCAGAAAATCACACATCAAACACACCATTTTAGGGCTTCTTGTCAGAAAAAAAGTTATAAATAGACCCTTATCCCATTTTAGAAGGGGGAGAAGAAAAGAAAAAAAAAAAGGAAGAAGAGGAAAAAGGAGAGGGCAGCAGCTGAAGAGTCAAAATCATCTCCCACACCATTTCCAACCAGATTTGGAGATTTCTTTCTTTTCTTGCATATTTCCTACCTTTCTAGTGTTGGGTTTCTTGTTTCTTAGCTTAGATTAAAGCTTTATTTCCATATTAACTCAGAATATCTTGTAAATATTATGGATAGTGAGTAGTTTTCTTTGATTCTGGAGTAAGGGATGTAATATTTGAGATATTTTGTGGATTTTGATTGGGTAATCCATATTTTGTGGTCTTAATGAGTTTTATCCATTTCTTGTGTGCTTAATGACATGCTTAGTGTAGGATCCCATTAAGTGATGTTCTTAATCCATGGTTGAGGCATCAAAAGGAGAAAACCTTGTGATAGATAATCAAGAAATTGGACTTAATTAACTTAGATCTAGAAATAGACTAAGGATTAAGAGGATTCACAGATTAATTAAAGAACTTAATGGGTCTTAATTAACTCTAACTCCACGAAAGTAGGATTAGATTGATTAAGGCACTCTTTATCCCACTCAAAAGGGTATTCAAAGGATTTAAGAATTAATCTCCTTAAAACCCGTAAGTTCCACAAGATTGGATAACCAATTTAAAATTCCAAAATAGCTTGAATATGAACTCCCGAACTCCGGAACCGCCTTTTTTATCATTGTTAATTTCTAATTGAATTTAATTGCTTGCCATTTTAAATCTTACCATATTTCAATTTGCTTATTTTAATTTGATGCAAATTTAGTTAAATCATTACATTGTTGAATATATCATTAATTTTACACATATAGAATTCATACTTCAATATCCATCAATTTATTGCTTTAATTTCAAAAATAGTTTAAATTAGTCAACTTTTTATATCAAAAATTCAATCATTAACACAACTCCTCGTGGGAACGATATCTTTTTATATTACTTGTACGACCCATGCACTTGCGGTTGGGCCACATCAAGTTTTTGGCACCGTTGCCGGGGAGTTGTTTGTTTAAGATTGAATTCTTGATTGTTTTAGTTGTTTATAGTTTTATCCTTGTCATCTTTTCATTTTGTGTTTGGTTGTTCTTTTTAGGTACTCTTAATCTTTTATGAGAAGAGCTAGAAGCACAAGTGACACATCCTTATTGTTTAATCCTGAAATTGAGATATTTTGTTAAGCCAACAAGAAAGAAACCAGAAAAAGAAAAGAAGCATTGAGAGCAGCTGAAATAGAAGCAGACATGGCTGATGAAAGAATTAGAATTGGTGGTGGTAATGCTGGAAATGGTCGAAACAATGAAAATGTAGCCCAAAGTGAAGAAGTTGTTAATGCTAATGTGCCTAGGGAAAGTATGATGGATCATGCTTTTCCTCGTTTTGATGACTTGAGAGAGAGTATAGCAAGACCAAGAATTGATGCAAATAGTTACAAGATGGATTTTGGAGTTCTTCAAATGATTCAAAATTCTCAATTTGGAGGACATCCTTCTGAAAATCCACACACACATCTAAAGAAGTTTGCTATGATTTGTGATATGCAAAAACAACCTGGAGTATCTGATGATGCAGCAGGATTGAAGCTATTCCCATTCTCTTTGAAAGATAGAGCATTGGATTGGCTTGATTCTTTACCTCACAACTCCATTACAAATTGGGAGCAACTCACTGATTCATTTCTTGTACAATATTTTCCACCTGGAAAAACTCAAGAATTGAGGAATCAAATGACAACTTTCAGACCAAGAGAAGATGAAACTCTTTATGAATCATGGATGAGATGGAAGGAATTAGAGAGACAATGCCCACATCATGGCATTCCAAAATGGATGATAAACCAGAATTTTTACACCAATGTCACTCCTGCAATTAGAGGGATTATTGATGCTCAAACAGGAGGAGAATTTATTATGAAGCATGAAGATGAAGCTTATGAGCTATTGGAGAAAATTGCAAAGAATACTCATCTTTGGAGTAGTCCAAGAGAACCAGCTCCAACTCAAAAGAGGCAAGCTGCTGGAATGTATGACCTTGATCCATTCAACATGATTAATGCAAAATTTGATGCACTTACAAATGTCCTTGCTAAGAAGATGGAAGATTTAAGTATGTTGGTTAGTTCATCATCATCATCTGGAAGTTCACAACAAGTGGCTTATGCAGAGGGAACTACCAGCTGTGGAGTAGACTATGGAGAGCAAGCTGCATATGTTGGTAATTATTGAAACAAACAAATGGGGAATCCTTACTCTCAAACTTATAATCCAACTTGGAGGAATCATCCCAACTTTTCATGGGGAAATCAGCAAACTCAAGTCCCAAATCAGAATTTTCAACTACAATAGCAACAAGGAATTCCATATCAGCAAAATAGGCAACCATTGCCTAATTTTCAGCAGAAAAATATGAATCCTCCACCAAAACAGCAAGAACAAAGTTCCACTACAGAAGCTTTATTACAACAGATTCTTGCTAACCAAACTAAGCATGATGAAGAGATGAGAGAGATGAAAGCAAGGCTAGAACAGATGCAAACACATAACAGAATGTTGGAAAATCAGATTGCACAACAAGCATCTTCCTCAGGTACCAAATCCTTTGGAAAACTTCCAAGCCAACCAGAAAACCCAAGAGAGTAGTGTCAAGCTATTACTTTAAGAAGTGGAAAAGTTGTAAATAATGAAAAGAGTGAAAATAGTGAGAAGAGAGAAAATGAGAAAGAAATTGATGAGAGTGAAAAACAAGAAAGTGAGAAAGAAAGTGCAGAAAAATGTAAAGAGAAAATTGAAGAGAAGGAAGAGAAGTATATACCTCCAGAGCCTTACAAGCCACAACTTCCCTTTCCACAAAGATTTCAAAAAGCCAAGCTTGATAAGCAATTTGGAAAGTTCTTAGAGGTTTTGAAGAAGCTTTACATAAATGTGCCTTTTATTGATGCTCTTTCACAAATGCCCTCTTATGCAAAATTCTTAAAAGAAATTCTCTCAAACAAGAGGAAACTTGAAGATCATGAAACTGTAGCTTTGATAGAAGAATGCAGTGCTATCCTCCAAAGGAAACTTCTTCCAAAGCTCAAGGATCCAGGGAGTTTTTCAATTCCATACCACATTGGGGAATCATGTTCTACAAAAGCTTTATGTGATTTAGGGGCTAGTGTTAGCCTTATGCCCCTCTCCAATGAAAAGCTCAACATGGGAGATCTAAAACCAACCCACATTTCTCTTCAGTTAGCTGACAGATCAATTAAGTATCCTGAAGGGATTTTGGAGAATGTGCCTCTGAAGGTTGGAAAGTTCTATATACCTGTTGACTTTGTCATCTTGGACATGGAAGAGGATTCTAATATCCCAATTATCTTGGGAAGACCCTTTCTAGCTACAGCAGGAGCATTGGTTGATGTTAAGGGAGAAAAATTGACTCTTAGAGTTGGTGAAGATCAATTGGTTTTCAATATTAATAACACTATGAAGAAGCATCATTCTGAAGCTGATACTTGTTTGAGAATTGATATCATTGATGAGCTGGTTGAAGAACACTTCAGAAAGAGATATCCAGAAGATCCACTTGAAAATTGTTTGGTTCATGGAGGAGGCATAGACTATGACAACCCTCATGTGGCTGCATATGCTCAACATTTAGAGGGTAGTCCACCAATCATTTCTGCTCCAGTTTTTCAACTCACACAAAAGGAAAAAGTTGAATCTAAGCAACCATCATTCAAGGAAGAAGATGCACCTAAGGTAGAACTTAAGCAACTTCCTTCTCAGCTCAGGTATGAATTTCTTGGCACCAATAACACTTATCCAGTAATTGTAAATGCAAACTTGAGTACTTTAGAGGTTGAAAAGTTGTTAAGAGTGTTGAGGCAATTCAGGAAAGTTTTAGGATATACCATAGATGACATTAAGGGAATAAGCCCACACTTTTGCATGCACAGAATTATTCTGAAAGAAAATTGTAAGCCATCTATTAAACATCAGAGGAGGTTGAACCCAAATATGAAAGAAGTTATTAAAAAGGAAATTTTGAAGTTGCTTGATGCCGGGATCATATATCTTATCTCAGACAGTACTTGGGTGAGTCCAGTACATGTTGTCCCAAAAAAGGGTGGAATGATAGTGGTCAAAAATGAAAATAATGAATTAATTCCCACCAGAACAGTGACTAGTTGGCGAATGTGCATAGATTACAGAAAATTAAATATTGCCACTAGGAAAGATCATTTTTCACTTCCCTTCATTGATCAAATGTTAGAAAGACTGGCTAGGCATTCTTATTTTTGCTATTTAGATGGGTATTCAGGATTTTTTCAAATCCCTATCCATCCAAATGATCAAGAGAAAACCACTTTACTTGCCCATATGGAACCTTTGCTTATAGAAGGATGCCATTTGGGTTGTGCAATGCACCAGCCACTTTTCAAAGGTGCATGATGGTAATCTTCTCAGATTTCATTGAAGATATAATGGAGGTTTTTATGGATGACTTTTCTGTTTATGGGCCTTCATTTGACATATGCTTGGCTAACCTTTCTAAATTTTTGCAGCGATGTGCAGATACTGACCTTGTGTTAAACTGGAAAAAGTGTCATTTCATGGTTTAGGAAGGGATAGTGCTTGGACATTTGGTGTCTAACAGAGGAATAGAGGTTGATAAAGCCAAGGTTGAAGTGATAGAGAAGATGGCTCCTCCTACCAATGTCAAAGGAATTCGAAGTTTTCTAGGACATACCGGGTTCTACAGACGCTTTATCAAGGATTTTTCTAAAATAGCCAAACCTTTGTCTAACTTGTTAAGTCATGACATACCATTTGTATTTGACCAAGAGTGTTTGGATGCCTTTTGCAGGTTGAAGCAAGCTCTTATCACTGCACCAATCATGCAATCGCCCGATTGGAGCCTACCTTTTGAAATTATGTGTGATGCTAGCAACTATGCAATTGGAGCTGTTCTTGGTCAAAGAAAAGACAAAAGGGCTTATGCTATTTATTATGCTAGTAGAACACTGGATGAGGCTCAAACAAATTATGCAACAACTGAAAAGGAATTCTTAGCAATTGTTTTTGCATTGGAAAAGTTCAGACCTTACATTATTGACTCAAAGGTGGTTATATTTTCAGATCATGCTGCTATCAGGTATTTACTCCGTAAAAAGGAGGCTAAACCTAGGCCCATTAGGTGGATTCTGATGTTACAAGAGTTTGATTTGGAGATTAGAGATAAGAAGGGGGCTGAAAATGTAGTTGCAGATAATCTTAGTAGGTTGAAATTGGATGATGAAGAAATGGATGAAGTCCCTATTGATGAGTTTTTCTTGGATGAACAACTTTTCTCTCTTGTTGCTAAACTACCTTGGTATGCAGACTTGGTGAATTATCTATCTTGTGGAGTTTTACCTCTAGGAATGACATAGCAACAAAAGAAAAAGTTTTTGCATGAGGTAAAATTTTATAGATGGGGTGATCCTTTACTCTTTAGGAGATGCTGTGATGGTTTAATGAGAAGATGTATTCCTGATGAGGAGACACAAAGTGTTATGCATCATTGCCATGCTTCTGATTACGGAGGACATTTTGGAATCTCTAAAACAGCTAGTAAAATTCTGCAGGCTGGTTTCTTTTGGCCAAATCTTTTTAAGGATGTGAGGAAATTTGTGTTAGAATGTGATAAATGTCAAAGGAGTGGAAATTTGTCAAAAAGAGATCAAATGCCCTTAAATGATATTCTTGAAATAGAATTATTTGATGTCTGGGGAATAGATTTTATGGGCCCATTTCCTCCTTCATATGGTAATAAATACATTCTAGTTGGAGTTGACTATGTGTCAAAGTGGGTGGAAGCTATTGCAACTCCAACTAATGATACTAAAGTGGTAGTGAAATTTTTGAAGAAATTTGTTTTGAGTAGATTTGGACCTCCTAGGGCTGTAATTAGTGATGGGGGTTCACATTTTTATAATAAGCAATTTGAGAGCTTAATGAGGAAATATGGTGTAGTGCACAAGATAGCTACCGCATACCACCCTCAAACTTCAGGACAAGTTGAAATTTCTAACAGAGAACTCAAACATATCTTGGAGAAAACAGTGAGCAATTCTCGGAAAGATTGGTCTGTCAAACTAGATGATGCTTTATGGGCATATAGGACTGCTTATAAAACCCCTATAGGAACTACTCCCTTAAGGTTGGTGTATGGTAAGTCTTGTCATTTACCTGTGGAGCTAGAACATAGAGCATATTGGGCTATTCAGACCTTGAATTTTGATCTCAACCAAGCTGGTGAGAAGAGGCTATTGCAACTTAATGAGCTTGAAGAATTGAGGATGGATGCCTATGAAAGTGCCCGTATTTATAAAGAAAGAACTAAAGTTTGGCATGATAAGCATCTTAGGAAAAAGGAATTTAAAGAGGGTGATTCAGTTTTGTTGTTCAACTCAAGATTGAAATTGTTCCCTGAAAAACTTAAATCAAGGTGGACTGGTCCATATAGAGTTTTTAAGGTTTTCCCTTATGGAGCAATTGAAATTTGGAGTGAAAAATCTGGGAATTTTAAGGTCAATGGGCATAGATTGAAACATTACATAACTGGAGACCCAAAAAAGGGAGCAAGCTGTTACAAGCTCTCTAATCCCTCACCTCTCTTTAGTGAAATGCATGAAGAGTCCAGCTAAGGACTATAAATTAGCCCTCTTGGCAGGCATCCCAAGTCCTTTTATTTTGCTTTTGTTGATTTACTTTTATTTACATTGCTTTTGTTTTTATCTTAAATCTCCCCATATTCAATTTTTGACATTATTGAATCTTGTCCCTTGTAGATGTATTTCAATGGAGGAAGGTTGGTGAACTGCTGGGGAGTGACCCTTAACTGATATTTTGTCCTTCAACTCTCCCAAGATTGATTTATTTTTACTGCATAACCTGTGCAGGTTTGCTTCTTGGTTTATGCAGAGAAATGAAAATTTCAGCAAAAGAGGGGTCTGCAGCACATGGCATATGTTTCTTTGTTGAGGTTGGTGTGTAACTTTTAAGTATTTGTGCTTATCATGTTAATATGATGGTAAGTGCGTCATTTTTTAGTTTTGAGCTTATTTGGGTTCTGAGATTCAAGGTAGACATACTGCATTTCCTTGGCATAACTTGGGAAGTCCATTCTCATTTGTGGATAGATGCAACTTTATGCAGATTTTATTGAGTTTTAATGTGCTAAATGTTGATTTGCAGAGTTTCAGTTGAAATGGCATAATTCACAAATGCCTCTCATGCAGAACTCACTTCTACAAGCTTGTATGATGCAATTTTGATGGATTTTGTATATATTGATGTGTTTTTGGTGATAATTTCTCATGATTTATGCTTCATAGAATTATATTTCTTCATTCTAGGGTATTTTTCAAATTTGCAATTCATTTTCAATTGTAATCTCAATCTTGTTGAATTGTGCATAAGTAACTGCATAGCTTATGCAGCTTTTAAACCACAAATTTTGTCATTTTTCATCTTTGCTAAAACTTGCATAAGTCATTGCATAACTTATGCAATCCTGCATAACCACAATTCTTGCCATTTTTCATCTCTGCTGCAAACTACATAAGGATGTGCATAGCTTATGCAATTCTGCACAATCACATTTTTGTCAAATTTCACTTTTGCCGAAACTTGCATAAGTGTGTCCATAGCTTATGCACTCTTGCATAACTTCAAATCCTGCATTTCCAATTTATGTCGAAATCTGCACAAGGGAGTGCACAAGTTATGCACTTTCGCATGACCACAAATTCTAGAAATCAAAAATCTGCCGAAACTTGCATAAGGGAGTGCATAAGTTATGCACTTCCGCATGACCAACTTTTCTGGAATTCCACTTTCTGCCGAGACTTGCATAAGGGAGTGCATAAGTTATGCACTTCCGCATGACCACAAATTCTGGAAATCAAAAATCTGCCGAAACTTGCATAAGGGAGTGTATAAGTTATGCACTTCCGCATGACACCACATTCTGAAAATCCAAAACCTACCGAGACTTGCATAAGGGAGTGCATGGCTTATGCACATTTGCATGACCACATTTTCTGCACTTCTCTTTTAGCCGAAACCTGTATAAGAGAGTGCATAACTTATGCATACTCATTCTCCCCTTATGCAGTTTTATACAGGTCATGTGCAAATCAAAAACTTTCGGCACCCACTTTCCCTCTTCCTGTCGTTCCTGTTCACGCCTCCTCCGACGTCCATTTTTCTCGGCATCATCCTTCCTCCCCACTCCCCTTTTCGCCGCCCTTTACCCTAGCACCCCTCTGCCTCTTTTACTTTCTCCATCACCTCCTCCATTTCCATCGTCGACAACACCATGGAATCGCCTCCCCATTCCCCTCAAACCTCCCCTCTCCAAGTCTCGCCCTTGGCAATGCGGCCCCCCAACCCCGATTCGCCTCCACAACAAACGCCTCCACCACCTCCCACAGCCACCTATAAGAGAAAAATCTGGTCGAAATCCACCCGACCCATGGCTTATGCACCACCTCTCACAAAACGCAAAGAACCACCCACCACTCCACTTTCAGAGCCTCCACCCAAAAACCCCAAAACTTCAGCCTCTACACGACATGGGGCTGGCGTTTCTACCTCTACCCCATAAGCCAAATCACCCTCTTCCAGCAAAAAGCAACCTTCAGTAGCAACACAGGTATCTAAACTACCTTGGCCCCTTCCTGATGCAGCTCACAAGGCAACCTTTAAGAGACTTAAGGATAGGAAGGTGCAACCCACAAGGTGCATTTCTGTGGATGCCCTCCAATCAGTTGGTTTATTTGATAATGTTGTTGCCTACCTTGATGGCTTAGGTTGGATGGAATTTGTGCATAAACAAGAACTAGTTTATCCAGCTATAGTTTTGGAATTTATTTCCTCATTTTCTGCTACTCTGAAATTGCATGAGATAGATTACAAGCCAACTATGAAGTTTAGGTGTTTGGGGCAAAATAGAGAGCGATCATTAGACCAATTTCATAGCATTTTTGGGTTTGCAATTGATGGACTATTTAGGGTACCATATACAGGGGTAGAGGTAGCAAATAAAGGTGTTTGGAATGCTGCTCAGTTTTGGATGATTATCACAAACCAACCTCAGAGTTTTTCTGCTGGCAGATCCAAGACCTCTCAAATACTAGACCCTGCACTTAGATTTATCCATAGACTTATTGTTAGCACTATCTTGGGCAGAGGAACTAGTTCTGGTGCTGTTGGAAAATCTGAATTGTTCATGCTATGGTGTGCTTTTCACAAAGTCAAAGTTTCTCCTGGTTACTTCTTTTGTGAGCATGTGTAACATATTACTACCAAATCCATAGGTGACATAGTCATGAGTGGGCTCATAACTGTTATAGCCAAGCATTTTGGTTTTAATCCGGAAGAGCATCCTCTACCAGTACTTTCAGACACTCTATATTTTGATGCTACTCACCTATACAAAACTGGATTCAGTTTGTCACCTTCTGACACTGCACAACCAGCAGCAGATACAGGACCCACTGCACAACCAGAGGCAAAATCTGTCCCACCAGTCCAACAACATTCTACTGAACCTACACCACCCACTCAGTCTGCACAGGATATCCCAGCAGATTCTGCACAGCCTACACCTTCTGCAGCTGAACCTTCTTCATCCACAGCATCCCCTCCCTTCAACACTAAAGCCTTATTCACCTATCTTGAAAGGCTTAGTGATGATATATATTTTGTGGATAGAAAGCTTGAATCTGGTCTTGATACCCTCAAGGATCGTCATGATCAACTCTTTGACTTTGTTATGGAAACCAGAGATAAACCGAAAGAGTTAAAAGAGATGATGAAGCAGCTCATGGCTTTTCTGGGAATGCCACCTCCACCTCCATCACCTCCCCCAGAACCACCCCTTCGACAGCAGCCAGCTCCAACCAGTCCTTTAGCAGCATCTTTGGACAAGGGCAAGACAATAGAATTAGATTAGTTTTTATTTTGCTTTTGTTCAAACTTGTAGGAGTTTTTCTTTGTAGATATGTTGAAACAATTTTAGTTTGCTTTGAATTCTGTTTTTCTTGAAGTTCTATTGGATGGCTATTCCATTAGTTTTTCATTGACTTTCATTGCCTTTACTGCCCTTTTGTGCATACTTGTCCATACACTGTATATATTTGCATGCTTCTACTGGTGTTTGCACATTTTTCCTTGCTATATCATCATGCAAAAGCTTTTAAATATACTGCACAGGCTGTGAATCCCCTTATGCAAATGTTCTGCATAGCCTGTGCAGTCCTTATTGCCACTCATGCAGAACCGCACAGTTTATACACCCTCCTTATGCACCTGTTCTGTACAGCATTTTATTCTGCATAACCTATGCAGCTTCTTATGCATCACCATTATCTCTTGAATTCTCATATGCTTTATATCAGGTAACTCTTTCTTTTTGCTCTTAAATTTCACAATTCCTGGTAATTCCTCTTTGCTTTGAGTTTCGATAATGCACTGCTTGAGACATTGAGGACAATGTCTAATTTTGAGTTTGGGGGTGTGCATTTTGATTTTTGCTACATTTTTCACATTTTGAGTATAAGAACATCTCACCCCATTCCATTTACATATACTGTAAATATTTTACATATACATCCATACATACATATACATAACACATTTACACACACATTATACATCACTGAGAAATTGTACACACTACATACAAATAGATTTCCTCCATTTAGTTAATGCATTGCTCATTTTTAGGAATCATGCATCATGCATTAAAATCTTTTGCCAAATCCCTTGAGTATTGAAAAATTGCCTATGAGAGTGATTTGACTTACCTTTAGTTGGGTTTGTGGATTGAAAGTTTTCTAAGAGGTGCAAAGTTTTGAAGTGTCTATCCCTTGCCTATATCTTCTTAGCCAAAAAGCCACCCAACTAGTCCTTTAGAGATTGGAGTGTTTAGAGGGAGTTATTGGATATAAGGTAGTCAAATGATGTCTCACCAATCCTAGAACAAATTTTCTAAACCTTTCAAGGCGAAATACCAGCTTGTACTTGAAAAGAGAGATAATTAGGTATTCTTTGATTTAAACCTTCTCATTTTAAACATTTGGCCCTTTTCCTAATTAAAATTGACCCTTGCAAACCCCTTTTGAGCCTTTTTATTCCTAATTTTTCTTGATACCCTTATTGCTACCTAGCCAATGAACCAAACACTCCAACCCTTTTCATGAGAATAATTATTTATAATATTAGGTACATATATAAAAAAAAAAGAAGAAAAGAAAAGAAAAAAATACAATAAAAAGGAGAAGAAATACTTGTCATCTTGTAAAAGTGCTAGTATATGTGCTTTTCATTATTGTCATTCAAATTGAAAAAAATCCACCCAAAGTAATTAAAGGAAATGAGTTTGGGGGTGGCATTTTTAGGGACAATCATCAAAAGAAAATGCAAGATACAAGTTTAAAGTATCAAAGTGTCCCTCCATTTTTATGTGTTTTGTAAAATATGCTAGCACTTGACAATCCTCATTGTGTATTTCTCTCCTCCATATATATATAAAAAAGAAGAAAAAATAATAAAATAAGAAGTGTACCTTATGTTGTCAAGATTGAAAATATTCTCATGCTTTGAATCCTTTTTACCCATTTTTCTTCTTAGCCTCATTTTAAACCCCATAGCCCCATTACATCCCTAAAAGACCTTTGATCTCTTGATAGTACTTGCTACATTAGTGGAAATAGGAGTAGGGAATTTGCCTATGGGATTGGAAAAATTATCCATTCATTCATTTAGTTCCATCATTCTATATAGAGGCACTTTGACTATTGATTGTCCTAGAATTTCTTTTGAGCATGACTCTCTTTTTTGATTGGTTGGTTTGGAAATTTTGAATGATAATTGACTTGATGGATAAGCGGTGAAAGCTTGGATAAGCATTAGATTCTTTGCATTTTGAAGGATGGGTATATGGATTGTTGGTATGGCTAAAGGTGTGTTAAGTTACTTTAATAGGTGATTTTCATAGCTCTTTGGATAAGGCACCCCTAAAAATTGCATTACATTTTAAAGTTTGCTTGAGGACAAGCAAAAGCTTGAGTTTGGGGGTATTTGATGCATACATTTTGCATAGTCATTTAGATTTAAATTCATAGCCATTTTACTTGATTATTAGTCACTTTAAGCTAATTTCATTAGTTATTTAGTTAGTTTTTCATAATTGCCAATTTTGGATTAATTTGTAATTTTTACTTTGTTTTGTAGGAAAAATGGTATTTTTGAAGGACTAAAAAGAAATTTTACTTTTGAGGAGTGATTTCTGCAGCCAAAGATGTTAAAAACAAGTTTCAAAGTTGAAGTATGCATTGGCCAAATTGCGCATAACTTGCCACATAAGTTATGCAGTTCTGCATAAGGAGAAGAAACTGCTCCAAGCACCTGCCGAAATCTGCATAAGTTGCCGCATAACTTATGCAGATTCTTGCCTCCCTTATGCAACCTCACAGAATTGTGCATAACCTATGCAGTCTTGCACCTTGCTCATGCAGTTTCGCACAAGAGAACCAGAAACCAGCCGAAAACTGCATAAGGGACTGCATAACTCATGCAGTTCTCTTATGCAATCCCACAAAGACTTCATTGATGAGCTGGCAGAAGATTCCCTCAGAAAATCACACCTCAAACACACCATTTTAGGGCTCCTTGTCAGAAAAAAAGTTATAAATAGACCCTTATCCCATTTTAGAAGGGGGAGAAGAAAAGAAAAAAAAAAAGGAAGAAGAGGAAAAAGGAGAGGGCAGCCGCTGAAGAGTCAAAATCGTCTCCCACACCATTTCCAACCAGATTTGGAGATTTCTTTCTTTTCTTGCATATTTCCTACCTTTCTAGTGTTGGGTTTCTTGTTTCTTAGCTTAGATTAAAGCTTTATTTCCATATTAACTCAGAATATCTTGTAAATATTATGGATAGTGGGTAGTTTTTCTTTGATTCTGGAGTAAGGAATGTAATATTTGAGATATTTTGTGGATTTTGATTGGGTAATCCATATTTTGTGGTCTTAATGAGTTTTATCCATTTCTTGTGTGCTTAATGACATGCTTAGTATAGGATCCCATTAAGTGATGTTCTTAATCCATGGTTGAGGCACCAAAAGGAGAAAATCTTATGATAGATAATCAAGAAATTGGACTTAATTAACTTAGATCTAGAAATAGATTAAGGATTAAGAGGATTCACAGATTAATTAAAGAACTTAATGGGTCTTAATTAACTCTAACTTCACGAAAGTAGGATTAGATTGATTAAGGCACTCTTTGTCCCACTCGAAAGGGTATTCAAAGGATTTAAGAATTAATCTCCTTAAAACCCGTAAGTTCCACAAGATTGGATAACCAATTTAAAATCCCAAATTAGCTTGAATATGAACTCCTGAACTCCGGAATCGCCCTTTTTATCATTGTTAATTTCTAATTGAATTTAATTGCTTGTCATTTTAAATCTTACCATATTTCAATTTGCTTATTTTAATTTGATGCAAATTTAGTTAAATCATTACATTGTTGAATAGATCATTAATTTTACACATATAGAATTCATACTTCAATATCCATCAATTTATTGCTTTAATTTCAAAAATAGTTTAAATTAGTAAACTTTTTATATCAAAAATTCAATCATTAAAACAACTCCTCGTGGGAACGATATCTTTTCTATATTACTTGTACGACCCGTGCACTTACGGTTGGGCCACATAAAAAATGCCTGAATGAATCGTTGCTATTCGCATTAAGAAATTGCAAAGCCAACAAACATTAAAAGAATTTCTGATTAATTTCCTTAATGAAAGTTCTAGCCATTTTTCACCGACAAATTCTTGGTAATCTCACAAAAAAGGTTAATCAATCACCAGCAAATTAGTTGGAAGTTCAATCAATTGTGAAAAGATGACCCATCCGAAATGCTCAAGGTAATTAGGTCTGCTTAATCAATCATTAAACATTCTTTGAAGATATTGTGCAAACTTGCATTTTTTCTATTAACAAAAAGTTCAATCAATGAGTTAATTGAACCAATCCTTTCAATCGTGGAAAAGTATAACCCATCCAAGTTGAGGTCTTAATTGGATGGCTACTGGCTGTCAGTATAGTGATTAAATGCATCAAGAATATATATATATATATATATATATATATATATATAATTTTTTTTTTAGAGAAAAATAAGAACACCGTAAGGAAATTATTTTCTTACTTATGAAAAAATGTTTTTCAAAATTAGAAAAATAATTTCATTTAAGATTAGAAAGTCATCTCTCTGATTTTTACTTGACTATTATTATTATTTTTTTTCTCACTTAAACTTTTGAATCGCTTGAATCAGTGATCAATTGGTGTCTTTAATTATTTTTTTTCCCTTTTCACTTAGTTTTTTGCAATGAATTTAATTATTTTTTACCCATTTTTAATATTATATCAAATAAAAAAATAATATTTTTCTAAAAAATATTTTTTTATAGACAAATTATTTTATTTTATATAAAATAATTTAGAGTTTATTTAATATTAATGTTGAAATTGTTATTAAAAAATTATTTTTTTTAAATATACTACTTATAGAGTGATAAAAAATAATTTAAAATTAAATTTAATAATTTTTAATTATAAAAATATTAAAATAATACATATGGCTATTCTTTACAAATGAGTCCTTGCATTTTGAAAAACTCATTAAAGTTTTGCCATAATTAGCTAAATGATCCTTCCATCCATTTCCAAACCATTTTTCCATCAGAAACCTGTAAAGGAAGAGAGAAGTTTTAAAACCCAAAAAATCCGATAGGTTACAATCACCATAGATGATGCCACTGAGCATAGTCTCTGGTGATAGTAATTACTTAAGAAACTATCCTTTGAAGCTCCCTAAGTTTGGGGCACTTTATCATAATATCTACTTGGATCATGGTTGATGATCATTGACTCCATTTATAGTTCTCTGCTACAATATTGAGAAATCCTTCTGTAAAGCTTTCAAACTAGATAGATAAAGGCTCAAAGTTTCAAGTCTGATACCGTGGTGGTGGTTGTGATGGTGGTAGTCTACATATCTGTATATAAACATGAGATTGTAATAGTCATTATATTACATTTTTATTCTTTCAAACAAATTAAGCAATGTAATACTTCATTCAATTATATGGTTGATTACATTCAATTTCTTAAACTTCTTCTATTCTACTTTTTGCAAGAAATAAATTATCAGAAAAAAAAAAGTCAAGAAATTACTGCTGATAAAAGCAAAAAAAAATCCATGGAGAAATGGAATTGAATGCCCTTCAATTAGCAAATGAAAAAGAAATTTAAAAGATATAGAATAATGAAAAGAGAGACTTCTTTGCAATTTAACCAAATAAACAAAAAGATATAAAAAAATTAGCCACTGTATAACTTATAAATATTAATAAATTAAGTTTCAACTGATGAAATTTTCTGCTTAAAATCAACTAAATATTTTTAAATGAATTTTTAAATTTCTATTCATATTTAAATTTAGCAGATATGGATATTATCAATATATCCAATTTAATTTTTTAATAAAACATTTTCTTTTTTTAATAAATATATAAAAATTTCAACAATATGAAAGTTGTATATATCATTTAATTCATATAATTAGAAGTTAAACTAATTAAATAATACAAAATATAAATCATTATATTTATAATAATTAATTTATTAATTCAGTAATAAATTTTAATTTAATAATAATGGTTTTATAAACAAATTATTTAGCATATCAAATTACTTCTTTGCAATTTAAAAAAATAAAAAGAAAGATATATAAAAATTGATATTATTATATTTTTTATAACAATGAATTCATTAATTGATAATAAATTTTAGTTTAATATTATTGATGTTATAAATGGAGAAATTATTTAAGTTTTTTTCTTTTAATCTTTTGGCCAATTACTTTTCGTCAAGTTGAGTTATAGCGTGTGGAAAAGGCACAATTACTTTTTGTCAAGTTGATGCTCCGCCTAACAACGTGTGAAAAATGCAACTAATTAAACTAAATTCATGTTTGGCAGAGAATAATATAATATAATATAATATAATTAATTATATAATACGATTAAAGTTATAATTTTATATAATTATTATTATATTTTTATATTTTATTATAAAATAAAAATATATGTAATATAATATGATAATAATTTTAATTTTAATACACTAATGGTGCATTTGGATAAAATGAGAAAAATACACTAATTTTAATACACTAATTATATAACTCATTGCTCTTGCAACTGATGTTGATCAAGGCAGTGTCAAGAAAGAGGAGATAAAAAATACTAGCACTTACAAGGTATGGAGAACCAGGGCATCGAAGTTTCAAGCAGAGGTGAAAGCCTTGATTTATGAACATGAAAGAATTAAGGAGAAGTTTAAAAGGAAATTTTATATTGGTGATAAACGGAAACTTAGCAAAGAAATGGTAAACAGGCTTGAGGAAGTTACCAAGCATATATAGAAAAAGGTTGGACTATAATTAAAAGCTTTTGAAGAAGATTATTAATTGAACAAGAGATGGAGGATTATTAATTGAAAAAGAGATGGAGGATTTCCACCTGCAATTGATGTAATAATGAATATAATTTCATTTTATAAGTTGAAAGCTAGTTTGTAGAAAGCTCGGCTAAAATAAGTTGCTTTATGGCCATAGTGCTTTATGGCATCATTTGTAATGCTTGTTGTCTTGTTTGCTATTTGCGTGCCTTGTATTGAATCTCATCTCTTGCTGTCAGTATATCACATTAGTTATATATTATATTAAGTTAAGCATACTGTTTTAATTTTTTTTTTTTAGAATGTTCATTGAACTTTGGAATGAACATTTTTTATCCAAACAAATTAAAGCTGAAATGCTAACAGTTGTATCGATATGCATGGTTAAATTACCATACACCATTCTATCCACAACCATATTCTCAAATTTTTATATAGATTTCTATGGATTTAGATGATAAAATTTAAAGTTTAGAGCATTTAATTATTATAATTATAAATTTAATAAATAAAATTTAAATTTTTTTGAATTAATTTTCAAATTTAGTTATAATTAAAATGTTTATTATAATTACAAATTATCGCAAGCTTTTATATATTATGTTCAATTGTAAATTTGATTTTAAATTTTGAATGTAATTACATCAAGTCAAGCTTTAAAATATCAAAACTAAAATTGAAATTTTATGATAAAATTATAAAATAATAAAAAGATTTAACTTTTTTTTTTGTCAATGGGCTTTTTTAATAACTATAACAAGTAATAACTTTAATTTATTAATTTTAATATTGTTTTAAAAGTTTAATGTTAAAAGTAATAACTAATAAATATTTTTCACAGTGATGTTAAAAAATTTTAATCATATATGGAGATTTTATGAATTAAATGGTATCTTCTGCTTATTATTAATTATAATTTTACATTGGATTTCCTAGCGGGGTTAAGCTGTGGATATTATATATTTTGTTATTATTAAAGGTTGAAATTCTGATCTCTGTATGCGACTGTAATAAATGATTTGTTTTTTTAATTCTTATTAAAATTAAATGATTTTATGGCTAGAAATAAATACACCGTAATTGCATTTTAAAATTTGCTAGCTAGCTTGGGGAAAGTTGAGCTCAAATTATTAACATGACTTATATAGTCAAATGTCAAACTAAAAAATAAAGCAATGAGAAATTACTATATTTTATAATAATTAATTTTTTAATTTAGTAATAAATGGAGAAATTACTTAATTTTTTTTTCTTTTTATCAATTATTTATTGTGAAGTTCTTCTAATATTTCTTTTAAGAGTGTCATATTTAAAAAATATAATAAGTTTAAATGGTTTATAAGAGTTAAGAGCCAACTAATTATGTAACGCTCTCACCATAAGTAGTCCGTACATTTTACTGTTCCGACAACTAATGTCTGTTCGGACAGTTAAAATGTCTAGAACTACACCTAGACTATAGTGAGGAGGCATAAATTGAAGAAAAAAAAATGTTAAGAAAATATAGGAAAAATGTAGAGAAAAAAAAAGTTTAGAGAATTTATAAATTGGTACAAAAATAATAAAAATAACCCAATATGCACTACTAAGGGCATTTTGGTCATTTCACCCCCAAAGGTGAATTTTGACCTAAATGTCAAAATAAAAAAAAATTAGAGAATAAAATAATTAACATTAATTAAAATTTATGAAATAGATTAGGAAAATGAGAAGAGAAAAGAAAAGAAAGGAAAAGAAAAGAAAAGAAAAGAAAAGAAAAGGCTTAGGAAAATTCAAAAAAAAATGTATATAAATAGGCACTAGAGGACAAACTCCCACCCACTTCCATCTTCTTCCTCCATTTCTTCTCTCTCTCTCTTTTCCTCATTTCCTCCATTGTTGTCAAGCTTCCAAGCTTGATTTCCCAAGCTTCTACCCATCAAAACCTTTAGCACCCTTCACAAAAAATACTCCTCACTCCATAAGGAAGCCATAGATACCCATAAGAAGCAAGAAAGTTGAGGTTTGGGAAGCTCAAGTAAGGTTAGTACACTAATCCCTCTTCTTCTCTTTATTAAACATGAAAAGCATGTTTAGCTAAGCATAAATACCATTAAAACAAAAAGAAAATCTAGAGGAAAGAACCCTTGAATTTTTGGCAGCCATGGAACTTGAAGTTTATTGCTTTTAAGTGATGAAAAATGGTTCCATGAGAATGTGTAACTAGTTGAAATGTTTGGGTGTTTGATTGTGTAGTGTTTGTGTAAATTTGAAACTTTGAAAACTAGGATTTTTGTAAATGTTGAGGACTTTGTGTAAAATGTTGAAATTGACCTATTAGGATGAGATTATTGCTTATAGAAGTGTATTGCATGCAAATTGAAGTAAGAAAGTTGGAGGAGATTGAGTTTTGGAAGTGTTAATTTTCTGCAGGTTGTGTTTTTTGAGGGCAGTGTACATTTTAGGCCATAAATAAAATTGTGTGACCCCAATTGGTATGAGGCCAATTGGAGGTGAAACTAGACCCAAAATAGCCCATTTTCCATGAAGAAACCATGCCCAAATTCTGTCCAAAACTTGAGCTAAATACTGCCCAAATTCGGATTTTCCTGCACCCAACCCGAAAAATGACCAAATGAACAGTATGTGTTCATTTGGTCATAACTCTCTCTATACTGGTCCAAATGACCTAAAATTTTACCCATGGAAAGTTTAGACATAGGGCTACACTTTTCATGAAGACTACTTAACCCAGTTTTGCCTTTAACAAATTTAAATTGTTAGCACAAATTGGGTTACTGAAACTGCTAACCCAGAAAATGACCAAATGAAAAGTACGTGTTCATTTGGTCATAACTCTCTCTATACTGGTCCAAATGACCTAAAATTTTATCCACGGAAAGTTTAGACATAGGGCTATACTTTTCATGAAGACCACTTAACCCAGTTTTGCCTTTAACAAATTTAAATTGTTAGCACAAATTGGGTTATTGAAACTGCCAACCCAGAAAATGACCAAATGAATAGTACGTGTTCATTTGGTCATAACTCTCTCTATACTGGTCCAAATGACCTAAAATTTTACCCATGGAAATTTTAGACATAGGGCTACACTTTTCATGAAGACCACTTAACCCAGTTTTGCCTTTAACCAATCCAAATTGTTAGTACAAGTTGGGTCACTGAAACTGCCAACCCAGAAAATGTCCCAAAATACTATTCCTTTGGTATTTTGACCATAACTTGAGTTCTATAACCCCAAATTCAGTGATTCAAAAACTGAAATTCAAGTTTAAACATAGAGGAGCAATTGTTATGAAGGAATTGTGATTAAATAAACATCCCAACCTAATCAAATTCCTAGATAAAGATAACATATCAACATGAACCTAAAGAAAGGTTCATGGGAAAAATGCTATATATGATAATTAAAATACTCATAAGGAGAATTAAATATTAAAAATGATATGAATATGTAAATTGGGACTAATGTCCTATTAATATGAAATTAATCGTACCAATAAACAGTACTAGAAAATAGTAATAGTGAATAGTGCTAAATTAATTAAAAATGTTTAATTGTCCATAGTATACCTAGACTTATTTATTTAGTTTGGATAAATTGGTATACCAATTAGGGACTACAGATAGCAGTACTGCCTACCGAGAAAAATCATGAACTGACAATATATGTCTGGTATGATTGTTCTACAGGCTATATGCTTACTTACTGGCCATTGTGCCTACTTTATTTCTGGCTTTACAAGCCTGACAGCAGGTCTCGTGCCCGACAGCTGGCCTCGTGCCTGACAGACGTATACTGGATAGACATATGGCTGTCTAACCAGTATACACCCGTACATCCAGCTTTTATAATTTGTTATAGGTTTTCTTAGGCACTGATAAAAAAATTAATTAAGACTTAAAATACAATAAGTAATCATAAAAGATCCTGATAATGTTAATTATTTCCAAAGAGCAATAAAAATGTAAAAGACCCAAAAATTATGAGTTGTATATATTGTTTCAAATTATTAAATTATTGTTATTATAAATTATGCACCACTAAGCGTTATGCTTAGCGCGTTGGTTTTCCATCGCGTAGGTACTGGAGATCACCCGATATCCCAAAGAGGCAGCAAAGAAGATCGATGAGTGCACCGACAGAGCTCGATCGACCGCCATTGTCCAGAGTCACCTCACCGGTCTTTTGTATTTTGGTAGGGCCCATGTATAGACTAGTATTTTGGTTCATTATGTTTAGTCATGATGTAATTACTAATTTATGATGTATTTCATTTTGGACTTGTAATTAAACTTTGAGATTAAAATGAAAACTTGTAATTTATTATCTATGAATTTCAATATGAATGCAATAGATAATACTTCATTTTTAGATCTCATAAATAATTGTAAATGATATGATACATGAGAATATGATATGGAAATGTGTAAAATGAATATGGACATGTTAATAGGTGATTAGTGGAACCCGCCAGATGCTAATAAAATAAGGGAGGCTCTGTTCGGGTCTCCACAGAAATAAGATATAAAAAAAAAAAAATTTACACATAGAATACATGTTTTAAATGACATCAAAAGTTTACAATAGATATGATAAAACAAGATAGGGTGCTCCGGCACCGAATGTGGCACTTCTTGCTCGACTATACAGTAGACGGATAAGGGGCGTCACAAATTAATTGATTAGTTCTAATATTGTTCAGTTTCCTAATGTTGCCGATAATGGAGGTGATCTACATATATATAAACAAATATGAGACTGTAATAGTCATTACATTACATTTTTATTTTTCCAAACAAATGAAGCAATATAATATTTACTATATTGCATTATATTAGAAGTTTAATTTCCTTATATGATTGATTACATTCCATTTCATTACATTATATCAATTGTAGCCTAAAAATATATGTAAACATCCTTAATTTGATCATAATTCCAAAAGTAAATTATAAAAGATTTTAAAATCATCCGTTTGAGCACTGATGGAAAGCTAATAAAAATATTTTGGTATAATTAATTTCAATTAAGATTTAAATTTAAAATTTTACAGTTTTGAAGATATATAACATCATTAAATTAAAGTTTATTAATTCTAACAAAATATTTTATCCAAATAAATTAAAGCTGAAATGCTAACAGTTATATGAGCATATTTATGGTTGAATTATTGAAAAATAATTAGACACCATTCTATCCACAACCATATTTTCAAACTTCTATTCTTCTACTCGCAAGAAACAAATAAAAAAAAAAATCCAAGAAATTAAACTTCTGATAAAAGGAAAAAAAAATCCATGGACAAATGGAATGGATTATAATGAATATAAATCATTATATTCATAATAATTAATTTATTAATTCACTAATAAATTTTAATTTAATAATGATGGTCTTATAGACAAATTACTCAGCGTATTAAATCAAAATTTGCCACTTGGGTAATGATGCATTCAGTTAACCAAATCCAAATACAAATCAAAATTTTTAATAATCTCTAAAATAATAATTAAATCAAAATGAAATTGAGAAAAATTAAATTTAACCGAAATAAAAAAATGTTTGTTAATTATCAGTTAGAAATGAAAAAAATTAGAATATTTAATTAATGTCATTAATTAATAAACTATTACGCAAAATGTATTTTCAATATTTTTATTTATAAAAAAAATAATGAATACGATATATTTTTAGTAAAAGAATAATTACAAATTACATATTATTAATCAAAATTTGCTTCGTTAGCTGCTGCAGTACCGGCGACTGCCACATTGCTTTACACAGTTGGGAAAGATTCATCAACCCCAATTCCACGAAAAGGCTCTTCCATACAGAACCTTGACAATAACCGTGAAATGCTGGAAAGGGAATTACAGAAACTCCTTGCTGTTGCAACTGATATTGATCAGGGCTGTGTCAAGAAGGAGGAAATCAAGAATACTAGCACTTGCAAGTTATGGATAACAAGGGTATGGGAGATTCAAGCAGAGGTGGAAGCTTTGATTCAAGAACATGAAAGGATTAAAGAGAAGTTTAGAAGGGAAATTAATATTGTGGCTAAAGGGAGACTTAGCCAAAAAATGGTGAACAAGCTTGAGGAAGTTACCCAGCATCTTGAAGAAGGAAAGTTTATGATTACAAATTTTCAACGAGATTATTAATTGAACAAGAGATGGAGAATTTCCTTTCTACCTGAAATTACTTGCAGGTGTAATAATGAATAATTTCATTTTATAAGTTGATATCCAGGATGTAGAAAGCTCAACTAAAATAAGGTGCTTTATGGCCATAGTACTTTATGGCATCATTTGTTTGCTATTTGCCTGCTTTGTATTGAACCTCATCTTATGCCATTAATATATCAAATTAGTTTTATATTAATTTAAGCATATTGTTATAATTTCTTTTCTCTTTGTTTTAGAACGTGCATTGAACTTTGGAATAAAAATAGTTCTCTATCTAGTTAATAAAATTTTAAATTGAGGAAAAAAAAAGTAATTTGTATTTTTATAATAATTTTGACTTTTTAATTTAAAGACCCGGTGAATTTTGAATTTAAATAATCAAATTCGCATAATTAGCATATTTTGGAAATTCCTGATTGATTGTAGACAAGGGGAAAAAAATAATAATTTCACTAATTGGGATCATATTTTCTTTTTTCATATCCTTTATTAAATTTTTTTAGTACTTTAGAAAAAGTTTTAAAGAGAATGGCGTGTTAAAATTTAATAAATTGATCTCCTGCACTGTGAGATAAGCATATGATCATTGGGAATGAATCTTTTGTGTTAACATAATTTCAAATAAAAAAAATAATTATTCTCTCAAATGATGGGAATATACACAATTATATTAACAAAATCTCAGTCATTGACTTATTAAAAAAAATTATATAGTAGGTAAGAATATATAATTATTGTTATGTTGAACAGAACTCTTGAATGGCTAAACTTTAATGGATATGATAATAATCTGTCTTTCCCTTATAAATTAATCATCTTCTGAATTTCCTTTCAATGAAACAGAAGTTCTTATCTAGATAGGTATGCTCCCAACTTCCTCCTCCTCCTGTCCTTCTTCTTCTTCTGATATTTTATGTTCATGTATAATTATTGGATTTAATTTTAGTATTCTTTGTGACTGACAATTAATATTGTAAAATTTCTTGGAGTTTTTAGACTTATATGGTGATAACCCAATGACCTGTGTTTAATGTAATCTCGATTCAGTAGCTTGAATTTAAGAAATTATACAACTAGTTTTATCATAAGTAATATCATATGATGTGCCATGTTAGTGCCGATTGGATGGTGTATTATGCTTTATTTTAACTATATATATGGAGTTTCACAGTACATGAAAACACTAATTGGAATACTTCGTGTATGTTTTTCTTATTGAACTTTAATTGGAGCGTTTGTATCTCAATTTTATGGTTGTTGATTATGTCTCTAATATTATTGAGCTCATAATTAATTATAAATTTAAGTTAGAATTCATTAATTTTGAAGCTCTTCCATTCCATCCCATGGGTATCATTCCTGCTTTTCTGACGGCCGCAATCGGTGTTATCTCCCTAGCCTACAACGTCGGAAAAGATACATGCGCACACATACGGCGAAAAGTTTCATATTCCAGGAATCTAAAGAGGAACTACAAGAACTTGCACTGGCGTGCAACCTACGTCAGGCATTTAAGCACTCATGTTGGCCGTGTGATCCATAGACGCGGACTGAAATCCTTGAAAATTTACAGGAAATGGAATAGAAGTGTGTCGGAGGTAGTTGGAGAAGCCAAAACATTATGCATCAAATATAAACGCACCAAGAAATCATGGGTCCTACCGCGAGCAAATCTCAGCAAAAAAATGGCAGCCTCCGCAGCAAAAGTTGTGGAACTCACACAAAATGGGAAAGAGCTTGCCAAATTATTACAGTCCAATCATGGCCACAAGAAACGGCAACACACAAATCAGAGTGACACCAAGAAACGGCAATACACAAGTCAGCGATAGGAAACGGCAGCCCACAAGTCATAACCACGACAAGAAACATCAGCCTTCAAATCATAGAGACAGGAAACAGCGACAAGAAACGGCAGCGCACAAATCATAATGATCTTTTTATTTTCCTGAAAATCTTGAGTAATTGTTCAATAATGATCTCCACGTTTTTGTTTTCTTGAATCTGAATATGTTCAATTCGACCCTATTTGCTACTTTTAAGTACTTATCTCGTGGTGTAAACAATTAAAATTAAAATTAAAATTCTAGCAACTCTTGTCTCTTTAAAAATTTTCAAAGTAAAGGAAATTGATTGTAATTAAAATAGTTTTGCAATTGGAATTTTTTTGTTTTTTTGGTTTTTACCAATTAGAACATAGTAGCAATTTATTTCTTAGGAAAAAAAAAAAAAGAAAGAAAGAGTTGACTAAGAGAAACCATTGTTTATTGCAAAACGTGGCTACTTGAAACTTATGGGGAGGCATGCCACAAGTTTATTTCTTGAGTTGACTAAAAGAAGCCTCATTTATCTTACTTCTTAAAAGAGTTTACTTGAAAATTATAGCAGCGTTTCAGGGCATCCCAGACGCCAGTACATTATTGGATGAGACTAATAAAAAAAATCATGAAGTTGAAAAATGAAACATACAGTTAGTCTATTGGCCAATCTACCAGCTCTATCTACTTATTTAAATTATTTATATTATTTTTTGTATGTATAGTTAGTTTTATTTATAAAAAAAAAAAAAAACAAATATTATTTTTTTTTATTCTATTTCTAATTAATAAAATATTTTTCTCAAATTCTATAAAAAATAATGAAATGACAATAACGATAATATTCTTCAAAAGGACATTACAACAATAAAAGGGTTGAAATCGTTATTAAAATATATAATTTATATTTAAATACCGTTAAATAGAGTGAAGATTTATTCAAATCACTTGCTAGAATCAATGTATACTAATTTCTGAACAGGAATTAAATTAATGCAAAACAAACTTATCAATTCCATCACTAATTAATTTCTATTTGCTATTGCAGATATAATTTTAAGAAATATTATAAGAACCTACACTTGTTGATCCCATCAGATAACTGACGTTGATCAAAGATTTCTTGTTACAATCGAGTCAATTTATGAATTACGAATCAATTTAGATCAAAATATTAATTAATATTGAAAAAAAAAAACATTAACTTTAAATCAAAATTCGATTTGATCATTTTAACCTCAAATTAAATGTGTCAACTTTAGGTCAAGTCATCAAATTAATCATTAATTTTTCAGATTAATCAAATTGAAATCATTTTATATTTTGTGCAAAATAAAACAAATTGTCAACATTTTGAATCAGGTAAATTCAATTCAAATTAATTAGTAGATCAAAATTTATCATATTTTAATTAAACCAAATAAGTTCTAACATAGTGTTTCGATTCAATTTACTACAAGTTTTGGAATTCATTTGACTCAACAAAGTTTAGGAAAAAAATTAACATCAACACAGTTATTACACCTTGTTAAGCTAATCTTGCCATTAAAGACAGAATCTTCAATAATGAATTTAGCGATGGATTAAAATTTTATGATTAATAATATTAATTAGTATCCATCACTTACACTTTAATAACAAGAGTTTCTGTAATACAATAAATCTGTTACTAAAAGTAAAATTTTTTAATTAATTACAGATTAGCGACAAATTATATCATCTTTAAAATATTTTAGTGATGAATCAATAATGAGTTAGCAACAGATTCATCACTAATCTATGTTATTAGTGATAAATTTAAACTGATCCATAATCTATTGCTGAAAGTATATTTTTTTAATTGTTAAGTGAAAATACTTAATAAAAAGAAAGAAACATACAACCAAAGAATAAAACAATCTGCCACGATTAATAAATTAATAACCATGATGCCAACAATAGTACAATCAAACGTCTATGAGTTTCAAATTATAAGTAAGCAATGGAATCTTCAGTTCTAGAACAGCTAGCTTTTACCAAATAGTCCATCCAACAGTTTGCTAATTTGCTTCCCTTCTTATGTTAATAAAGGTGACGTTAAGCCGTCTTGCAATTTCCAATCAAACAAAAGCTCCTTAAGCATATTACAATCTATTTATAATCTTATATATGGTAGAAAATCTAAAACTTTCTATTATAAACTATAAAAAGAACTTCCTTGAAGAATTTTGGTCATATTTCCAACTTTGTAGAAATCGATTAAGATGTTGATTGAGATGTATCTTACTGAACCAATCATCCAACAAAAATTCACAATACTGGAGAGTATTACAACTATGGTCTATTTGAACTCAACCTATGGTCGATCAGACTAAAACTATGGTCGATAGAACCCAACCTACACTAATCATACTAAGAAAAAAAAAAAGGATTAAATACAAGCCAAGAGTATTACACCTGACAAGACCCCAAGACCATAACGAGAGAATAAAATTGATCAATTAAATAAAATTGTGAATTGATCAACTAAATAGCAAGGAGAATTGATAATTGTAAGCCTAAGAATAATTTTGGTTAATTTAGTCAAAATTAAAACAATTAAATTAAATTATAATTTTATGAAAGAATTTATAATTTTTTGTGTTTACACCAAATATTTATGATACGTAGCTGAAATAACATCTTGGTTGTTTATCTTTTTGCCAAAATCTATTGAGAACATTGACATTAGAAACGATAAAGGAGAAAAGGAATTTAATTTGCATCTTAGTTTATTAGCACATCTCACTTGAGCTCCCAATTATATATATAGTCTTTTGAAGTGAAGCTTGAAGGTGTGAAATACACATATACAGAGGTATGTATTGAAACCTATTCTTCTCATTTTTTTAGAGAAATACACATATGCACATAAACAGAGGTGTGTATTGAAATACACATATACAGAGGTATGTATTGAAGTTAGAGCTACAGCAATTGCTAGTGCAGCACTGTTTTAAGAGGTTGGTAAAGATGCATTGAAATGTGTCAAGAGAAAAGCTACTGATTTAAAGAATCTGAAAGACAGCCATGAAGCCTTACAATGGGAACTGAACTACCTTTCTAGTTTTAGAAATGATATTGAACATACTATCCGTCGACGACGAAGGAGTAGATACAGGGAAATCTATAACAGATGGAATAGCATGGTGCAGGAAATTGAGGAGAAAGCAAGATCTTGCCTTGAAATATATGAAACCGTCAGAAAGGCTATTTTTATTAAAGCTTAACAAAAGAATGGTTAAGTTGTATAATATAGTTATTGAGCTTAAAGGGTAGGGCAAAGATTTAGCAAGTTTCTAGCTAAAATATATGTGCAAGTGGTCTATGTGGCATTCAAAATCTTTATATGTGCAAGTGATCTATGTGGGATCTGAAAGCTTTGTATTTATTACATTATATATGAAGAATGAATCTAGAAGCAGTTCTTTCTTGTTCTTCTTTCTATATGTTTGTGTTGGATAATTAACTCTAGTGAAACTACAATTTCCCTTAAAAATTTATGCAACAATCTGACCTATTGTACAAATTTATAATTTAAATAGTTTTTTTAAACGTGTGTTGTCTGTTTTCTGCGCACTCGTTGTATGTATTAAATTATTTTACATATAATTTATTAATTTTTTATATAATATAATATCATTATAATATATTGATTATTATTATTATAATATTATAATTTTTCATTTTTCATGACATATATGTTATGCGTGTACTTATCATTTTTAAATTAAGTCAATGACAATGAAAGTATATCAACAAAAATAAAAAATTATGTAGGGCAAATTTATTGTGAAAAATTTATTATAATAATATAATTTTATAATTATAAATATTTTATAAAAATATAAATTTAACTATTTGTTATTTGATCAGTTCATATATTTTCATGTTAAATTTCTTTAATAATGAAGTGTTGAATTTACAAGACTAATTAACTTTTAGAATTTTAATAAAACATATATAATTAGCATGAAAAATTCAAACTTTTTCCAACATTATCTAAAGAGCATATGTAAGTATAAGTTTAATTCAGAATAGTTTCATATAATGACTTTTTTTTATTTCTACTTATTTTTATTTGATTATTTAATTTTATTTTATAAAATTAACTATACACACTTATATCAATAAGTATAATATTATTAATTTTTATTTAATATATAATATTTTACATAATTTCAAATTTTCTTATGATATGAAGAAAACTTTAAAAATAAAATTAATAAATATCTTAACATTAATAAATTATTTATAAATAATAAATTAATAATTGAAATTTTCTTTTAATAGAAAAAATAAAAAAATCAATGCTAATAAAATAAAAAAGATTGACATTAATATATTATTATTTTTAATTAGAATAATTATTTATAATATATATAAATGTATAAAGAGGAAAGAAACATTAGTTATAGTATTTACAAATGTCTTTCATTATTTATAACAATTATAATTTTTTTATGATTTAATTTAATTTTAAAATTTATATAAATTTAAAATCATATTATCTTCGGATGGGTGACTTCCAGGATATGTAATTTTGGCTATGGTATTGAATTGCCCAAAACTGGGGCCAAGTGCAATCTCTAATGCCGTTGATGTCATTAAGAGAGATGCCAAAAAAATTATGTTGTTTGTGGTAGGGAAGGGAGTGCAGAATTTTGGAATTATTATTATGATTATTATTATTATTATTATTAACTAATTTGACTGTTTGAGATTCCAAGATATAATGTTTATTTTTTTTTATGATTCATAATTTATTTTCTTACGATCAGACTATTATTGAATAGTAATTTAATATGTTTACTTTATAATTAACCTATATATATTTTCTGGATAAAGCTTTTTTTTATATATATGAAAAATATTGATCTGTCTTTATCTTTTTCCACTATATTGTTCAATAATTCTCTCTTTTCTTGGATGTTGGTTGCCTATTTAATAGTAACCATCCACTAGACTCATAAATAAATGATTGGCCTAAGGCATATTATATCCTTACCAAAGTTTTGACATGATTTTGAATTGGAGGATAAAGTCTAAAATTTTTATACTGTGAATTAATCATATCAGATATAAATTTAATTTCAATTAGAATTAACTTATATATTAATGTAACAATTAAAAATTTTAAAAATATATTTATAATTATAAAATATAAATTTATTTTATATGAAATATTTTTTTAATGAATTTATAAAAAATTAAATTAAAAGAAAATTTCAAAAATTTTAATAAAAAAATTTATATGTTTAACTGATAAAAATTAATTTCTTTTGTTGTTCTTTTATGTAAATTTAAATATAATTGTATTAAAATATTTTTACAAAATAATTATAAAATAGAGATAAAAGTTTATTAGAATTCATTAAAAAAGTGATTTATAAATAAAATATCTTTCTATTTTTGTAAACAATATAAATGATAAAGGCATTTTTATAAAATTTTATTTTAAATTATATTATAATAATAAAAATTTAATTAAATAGAATTTAAATATATGCAAGATTAAAAATTTTAGATTTATATAAATACTAAAGTTATATAAACAATTAAATTTTAAGTCCTAAGAATTTTAAATTTTGTATAAATTCTAAAATTAAATTAAATAATAAAAAATATAATTAAATACTATAAATAATAAAAGGTAATTTGGGCAAAGTTTGGTGTTCCCTTTTACACATTTATATTATATAAATAATTTATTATACAAAATATATTTTATTTCGTTCTTTATTATTTAGGATTAATATTTTTATATCTCATATTCTGTATTTACCTATTAGTTTATCAATATCCAAGAGAAAATTGTGCAGATTGATATATAGGTAATTAATCTTGCATGCTCTGGTCGCCATATACATTCAGGATAAAATTCTAACACAAAGTATTCCAAATCCAAATCCCATTCCGCCAAGTTATCTGAGTCCTCAAATCCAAACACCACTAGGTCAATAGGATAAACTTATACCAATCCTAGTAGAAATATGGTAGCATGCAGCTCTCCCTGTAGCCTATATAAACAGCTCGCTAGTTCACTCTTCATGTAACGCTCTTACCGTAGGTAGTCAGTACATTTTACTGTTCTGACGACTAATGTCTGTTCGAACAGTCAGAATGTCTGGAACTACACTTAAACGATAATAAGGAGGCATAAATTGAAGGAATAAATGTTAAGAAAATATTAAAAAAATTTAGAGGAAATAAAGAAAAATTTAGAGAATTTATTTATTTGGTACAAAAATAATAAAAAAAAACCCGATATGCACCATGAAGGGCATTTTGATCATTTCACCCCCTAGAGGTGAATTGTGACCTAAATGTCAAATATAAAATTTAGAGAATGAAATAATTAACATAAATTAAAATTACAAGTTTATGAATTTGAATTAGGAAAAAGAAAAAGAGAAAAGAAAAGGGAAAAAAAAGAAAATAAAGAGCTTATGACAATTTAAAATTTAAAGTACAAATATATATATATATATATATATATATATATATATATATATATATATATATATATGAGATAAGAGACAAAATCCCACCAACCCCAAGCTTCCATCTTCTTCCTCCCTCTTCTCTCTCTCTCTCCCTCTCTTTGAGCCGTCCACCATGGGAGCTCTCTCCCTCCATTTTTGTTTTCCTTAAAGCTTGATTTTCCAAGCTTTCTCCTCACCAAAACCCATAGTCCCCTTCATTAAAAAGTTAGCCCACTCCATAAGGAAGCCATTGATAGTGAAAAGAAGAAGAAAAGTTGAAGTTTAACAAGTTATCCAAGAGGTTAGTGCCTAATCTTCCTTTCTTCCTTTATTAATCCTTGAGTTAAGGTTAAAATGAAGTGAAATTTGTAAGAAACTAAAAGAAATAGGTGAGTTATGAGGGGAGTGAATTTTTGGTACCCATAGTGAGTGATGGTTTTTGATGACTATGATGTATATAAAGTGATTTAATGATGTTGGTTGATGCATTTATAAGTATTAGAAGTTGATTTACATTGAGATTTTATGAGGTTGAAATTGTGAGTTACGGTTTGACCTAACTTTGGTGTTTTTGTATTATACCATGCAATTGAGATTGTTGAGATGTGTTGATGATATTTAGAAGTGCCTTGAATGTCAAATTGAAGTAAGGAAGTTGGAGGATAAATGAATTATTGGAAGTGCTATTTTCTGCAGGTTGTGTTTGTTGAGGGCAGTATACATTTTAGGTCATAAATGAAATTGTATGACCCTAATTGGTATGAGGCCAATTGGAGGTGAAACTAGACCTAAAATAGCTCATATTCTATGAAGAAACCATGCCCAAATTCTGTCCAAAACTTGACCTAAATACTGCCTAAATCCAGATTACCCTATAACCCAACCCAGAAAATGACAAAATGAACAGTTCATAACTCTCTCTATACTGGTCCAAATAACCTAAAATTTCATCAATGGAAAGTTCAGACATAGGCTATAATTTTCATGAAGACCATTTAACCCAGTTTTGCCTTTAACCAATTCCAATTGTTAGCACAAATTAGGTTACTAAAACTGCCAACCCAGAAAATGACCAAATGAACAGTACGTGTTCATTTGGTCATAACTCTCTCTATACTTGTCCAAATGACCTAAAATTTCATCAATGGAAAGTTTAGACATAGGACTACACTTTTCATGAAGACCATTTAACCCAGTTTTGCCTTTAACCAATTCAAATTGTTAGCACAATTAAGGTTACTAAAACTGCCAACCTAGAAAATGACCAAATAAACAGTACGTGTTCATTTGGTCATAACTCTCTCTATACTGGTCCAAATGACCTAAAATTTCATCAATGGAAAGTTTAGACATAGGGCTACACTTTTCACGAAGACCATTTAACCCAGTTTTGCCTTTAACCAATTCAAATTGTTAGCACAAATTAGGTTACTAAAACTGCCAACCCAGAAATTGTCCCAAAATACTATTCCTTTGGTATTTTGACCATAACTTAAGTTCTATAACCCCAAATTTAGTGATTCAAAAACTGAAATTCAAGTTTAAACATAGAGGAGCAATTGTTATGAAGGAAGTATGACTAAATAGATATCCCAACCTAGTCAAATTCCTAGATAAAGATAACACATCAACATGAACCTAAAGAAAGGTTCATGGGAAAAATGCTATATATGATAATTAAAATACTCATAAGGAAAAATTAAATATTAAAAATGATATGAATATGTAAATTAGAACTAATGTCCTATTAATATGAAATTAATGGTACCAATGAACAGTACTAGAAAATAGTAACAGTGAATAGTGCTAAATTAATTAAAAATATTTAATTGCTCATAGTATACCTAGACTTGTTTATTTAGTTGGATAAGTTGGTATACCAATTAGGGACTACAACTAGCAGTACTGCCTACTAAGAAAATCATGAACTGATTATATATGTCTGGTATGATTGTTCTACAAGCTATATGCCTACTTAATGGCCATTGTGCCTACTTTATTTCTGGCTTTACAAGCCTGACAGCAGGTCTCGTGCCCGACAGCTGGCCTCGTGCCTGTCAGACGTATACTGGATAGACATATGGCTATCTAACCAGTATACACCCGTGCATCTAGCTTTTACAATTTGTTATAGATTTCTTAGGCACTAATAAAAATTAATTAAGACTTAAAATACAATAAGTAATCATAAAAGATCCCGATAATGTTAATTGTTTTCAAAGAGTAACAAAAATATAAAAGACCCAGAAATTATGAGTTGTGGATATTATTTCAAATGTTAAATTATTGTTATTATAAATTATGCACCACTAAGCGTTATTCATAGCGCGTTGGTTTTCCATCGCGTAGGTACTGGAGATCAGCAGCCATCACAACAGCAGCCGCTACAGTAGTGTTCGGACAGAGTTTCGACCAGATCTGCCGCTGTCCAGAGTCACCTCACCAGTCTTTTGTATTTTGATAGGACCCATGTATAGACTAGCATTTTGGTTCATTATGTCTAGTCATGATGTATTTCATTTTGGACTTGTAATTAAACTTTGAGATTGAAATGAAAACTTGTAATTTATTATCTATGAATTTTTATATGAATGCAATAGATAATACTTCATTTTTAGATCTCATAAATAATTGTAAATGATATGATACATGAGAATATGATATGGAAATGTGTGAAATGAATATGGATATGTTAATAGGTGATTAATGGAACCCGCCAGATGCTAATAAAATAAGAGAGGCTCTGTTCGGGTCTCCACAGAAATAAGATATAAAAAAAAAATTTCTACACATAGAATACATGTTTTAAATGGCATTAAAAGTTTACAATAGATATGATAAAACAAGATCGGGTGCTCCGGCACTGAATGTGGCACTTCTTGCTCGGCTATACGATAGACGGGTAAGGGGCGTCACATTTAGTGGTATCAGAGCAGAGGTTTAGGCGGTCTTAGACCTAGATAGATAGAAAGAAATAGTTGCATTACATGCATGGGCCTTTAAATAGAGTCGAGGTGACAGTAATGCAGATCTATTTCTTTGTCTGTTTTATAGGATCGATGGCATCTGATCCTTCAGAGCACGGACCTCCAGGATCGATAGAGGAGGAAGTAGAGAGTCATGCACCTGCTCCTAGTCAGGGGAGAAGTGGTAGTAGAGCAGAGTCATCTCAAGGTACTGTGAGTAGGGCACAACAGGCCTTCTATGAACAGATGACACAGTTGTTCCATCAGATCACCAGAGCCATTCCCCAGCCACAACCGCCTCCACCTCCACAGCCACAGCCACAGCCACCACCACCACCACCACCACCACCTGTACAACCACCTCCACCCCCACAGCTGCAACCTATACACAGATCTCCACTAGAGAGACTGCAAAAGTATGGGGCAATTGACTTCAGAGGTAAGAGGGATGATGATCCAACTGCAGCAGAGTATTGGCTGGAGAGGACAGAAAGGGTATTGCAGCAATTGCACTGCACCCCAGAGTAGTAATTGGAGTGTGCTCTGTCACTGCTACAGGAGGATGCATATAGATGGTGGGTGACAGTATCTAGAGTGGTACAGCCTGCACAGATCACTTGAGATTTCTTTCTGGCTGAATTCAGAAAGAAATACATCAGTCATGTGTACTTGAAGGCCAGAAGGAGAGAATTCCTGGCACTGAGATAGAGGCAGCTGACAGTCTCTGAATATGAGCGAGAATTCGTGAGATTTAGCGAATATGCATTGGAGTTGATGCTGACAGAGGTTGATAAATGCAGAAGATTTGAGGATGGACTGAATGACAACATCAGGTTGATAGTGACATCTCATCACTTCACAGATTTCTCTCTATTGATAGCATCAGCCCTTGATGTGAAGAGAGTCAGAAATAAAGAGCAGTCCAGAAAGGATAGGCAACGTAAGAGGGGTTCTAGGTTTGGTCAGTTCGATTCAGCAGACACGGGTAGTAAGAGACCCAAGGAGTCTCAGGGTCAGACTCAAGGTCGGGGCAAGAAATAGAAGTCTCGGTTTGCTCCAAGGAGAGGAGGAGGACAATCTGGTGCATCAGTGGGTAGTTCACCAGGTGCAGCTACACGGGGATCAGCCCCACCACCTGCTTGTGTACATTATGGTAGACCCCACAGAGGAGAGTGCAGATTGTTAACATGTGGATGTTTCAGATGTGGGTCTACGGATCACTTCCTGAAGGATTGTCCACAGAGGAATACTAGTGCTTCCACTGCTCCACCTCAGATGGAGAGGTGCGCCTCAAAGAACACGGAGGGTAGGAGACTGCGAGGCTGATACTGGCACATCACGCAGGCCTACTGCAGACACCTGCAGGCGGGAGATTAGGGTAGCACCTCGTGCTTATGCCATGAGAGCTCGAGATGAGCCAGAGCCAACTGATGTCATTAGAGGTACATTTTCTTTTTATGACCTGCTAGTATGTGCATTGATTGATCTAGGTTCCACACATTCATATGTGTGTATCACACCACCAATTGATAGAGGGGTACAAGTAGAGGAGCTAGAGGAGAACATACAAGTCACAAACCCTTTAGGCCATAGTGTCATAGTGAAAAAGGTCTACAAGGGTTGTCCTCTGAAAATACAAGGGTATGAGTTTTTAGCTGACTTGATTGAGCTACCATTCCATGAGTTCGATGTGATATTAGGTATGGACTGGTTATCACATCATCAGGCGATGGTAGCTTGTCGGCTAAAGAGGATGTCACTACAGACAGTAGATGGGGATGTGATTACAGTTATGGGTGAAGGAGCGGGTTGTCTTTCCACCATCATATCAGCCAGAATAGCCAGAAGATTGATAAGAAAGGGTTGTGAGGCTTTCTTAGCACATGTGGTTGACACCAGGAAGACTAGCCCAAGCATGCAGGAGATCCCCACTGTATGTGATTTTTCGGATGTGTTTCCGGAAGAGTTGCCGAGTTTGCCACCCAATAGGGAAGTGGAGTTTGCTATAGAGGTTATGCCGGGTACTGCACCAATGTCCATTGCTCCATATAGGATGGCACCTATTGAACTGAGAGAGTTGAAAGTTTAGTTACAGGAGCTACTAGACAAGGGCTTCATACGCCCTAGTGTGTCACCCTGGGGAGCACCAGTGCTATTTGTGAAGAAGAAGGATGCACTTTCACTATGTATAGATTACCAAGAGTGAATAAGGTGACTGAAAACAAATACCCTTTACCTAGGGTAGATGACTGTTTGATTAGTTGAGGAGCCGCAGATTCTCCAAGATAGATCTCGATCGGCTATCACCGCTGAGAGTGAAGGAGACAGATGTTCCTAAAAGCTGCCAGACCGGTATGGACACTATGAGTTCCTAGTGATGCCATTTGGGCTAACAAATGCACCAGCAGCTTTTATGGACCTAATGAATCGCATCTTTCATCCCTACTTGGATTGGTTTGTTGTGGTCTTTATAGATGATATCTTGGTGTATTCTAAGAATCGAGAAGAGCATGATGAACACCTGAGAATAGTACTACAGACACTGCGGGAAAAACAGTTGTATGCCAAGTTATCCAAGTGTGACTTCTGGTTGGATGAGATATCCTTTCTTGGACACTTTGTGTTAGCAGATGGAATCAGGGTAGATCCAAGGAAGATTGAAGCAATAGTTGAATGGAAGCCTCCCAAAAATGTAACAGAAGTCAGAAGCTTTTTGGGGTTAGCTGGATACTACAGGAGATTTGTGAAGGGATTTTCCCTTATAGCAGCCCCATTGACTAAGTTACTGCATAAGAATGCAAAGTTTGACTGGAATGAAAAATGTCAAACCAGCTTTGAGAAGCTGAAGGCTATGCTTACAGAAGCTCCAGTGTTGACACAGCCAGAGTCAGAGAAAGACTATGTGATCTACAGTGATGCCTCTCACAATGGGCTTGGGTGTGTTCTAATGCAGGAAGGGAAAGTAGTTGCCTATGCTTCTAGACAGCTAAGGCCATATGAAAAGAACTACCCAACTCATGATCTGGAATTGGCGGCAATAATATTTGCATTGAAGATATGGAGGCATTACCTATATGGTGAGAAGTGTTACATCTACACTGATCACAAGAGTCTAAAGTACTTACCAACTCAGAAGGAATTCAATCTGAGATAGAGGAGATGGATTGAATTCCTTAAAGACTATGACTGTGTGATCGACTACCATCCTGGGAAAGCAAATATAATGGCTGAGGCCCTAAGCAGGAAGTCCATGATGGCTTTGAGAGCATTGAATGCTCGGCTGTCTTTAGCACAGGATGGGGTACTTTTAGCTGAGTTGTGTGTAAAGCCAAGTTTGTTACACAAATACAAGAAGCACAGTTAAGGGATGAAAAGTTGCTAACTGTTATGGGCAGAACTCAAGAGGGGAAGGAGACTGATTATGAGTTGAAAGGAGATGGGTGCCTATACTATAAAGGCAGAATATGTGTACTAAGAGATGAGAAACTGAAGAAGAATATCTTGAAAGAGGCGCACAGCAGCTTCCATGCTATGCACCCAGGAAGTACCAAGATGTACCAAGACCTGAAAACACATTATTGGTGGCCTGGAATGAAGAAAGAGATTGGTGATTTTGTGACTAGATTTTTGACATGCCAACAGGTTAAGGCTGAGCATTAGGTTCCATCAGGGTTGTTGCAAACTATATGCATACCAGAATGGAAATGGGATCGCATTACCATGGATTTTGTGACTGGGCTACCATTGACACAGAGGAAGCATGATACTATATGGGTGATTGTGGATAGATTGACTAAGTCAGCTCATTTCCTACCAGTTAGAACCAACTACTCATTAGAGAGATTAGCAGAAATTTACATAGATGAGATAGTCCGGCTACATGGAGTGCCAACATCGATCATATCTGACTGAGACCCGAGATATACTTTGAGGTTTTGGAAGAGGCTACAGGAGTCTTTAGGCACTCGACTACACTTCAGTACGGCTTTTCATCCACAGACGGATGGACAGTCAGAACGAGTGATTCAGGTATTGGAGGATATGTTGAGAAGCTGCATCATTGATTTTGAAGGAAGTTGGGAGAAGTATCTTCCTTTGGTAGAGTTTGCTTGCAACAACAGCTACCAAGCCAGTATAAAAATGGCTCCATATGAAGCATTGTATGGGAGGAGATGTAGAACTCCCTTATGCTGGACAGAAATGGGTGAGGAGAAAGTAGTGGGCCCAGATTTAGTGAGACAGACAGAGGAAAAAGTGAAACTCATCAGAGACAATTTGAAAGTCACATCGGACAGGCAGAAATCATATGCCGACCTGAGGAGAAAGGATATAGAGTATGAGGTTGGCAATAAGGTATTTCTTAAGGTATCACCTTGGAAGAAAGTGTTGAGATTTGGTAAGAAGGGTAAGTTGAGCCCTAGGTTTATTGGTCCATACGATGTCATTGAGCGTGTGGGTCCAGTAGCCTACAGGCTATCTTTACCACCTGAGCTGGACAAGATCCACAGTGTATTCCATGTGTCGATGCTCACAAGATACAGATCAGATCCTTTACATGTCATTTCAATGGAGGAGATAATTGTGCAACCTGATCTGACATATGAAGAAGAACCTGTCAAAATCTTGGCACAGGAAGTGAAAGAACTCAGAAACAAGAGGATCCCACTAGTGAAAATCTTATGGAGACACCACAACACAGAAGAAGCGACATGGGAGAGTGAGGTGATGTGGCCCAACCGCAAGTGCACAGATCGTACAAGTAATATAGAAAAGATATCGTTCCTACGAGGAGTTGTATTAATGATTGAATTTTTGGTATAAAAATTCTGACTAATTTGAACTATTTTTGAAATTAAAGCAATTAATTGATAGATATTGAAGTGTGAATCTATATGTGTAAAATTAATAATCTATTCAACAATGTAATGATTTAACTAAATTTGCATCAAATTTAAAATAAGCAAATTGAAATATGGCAAGATTTAAAATGGCAAGTAATTAAATTCAATTAGAAATTAACAATGATAAAAAGGGCAATTTCGGAGTTCGAGAGTTCATATTCAAGCTATTTTGGGATTTTTAAATTGGTTATCCAATCTTATGGAACTTACGGGTTTTAAGGAGATTAATTCTTAAATCCTTTTGAGTGGGACAAAGAGTGCCTTAATCAATCTAATCCTACTTTCGTGGAGTTAAAGTTAATCAAGACCCATTAAGTTCCTTAATTAATCTGTAAATCCTCTTAATCCTTAGTCTATTTCTAGATCTAAGTTAATTAAGTCCAATTTCTTGATTATCTATCACAAGGCTTTCTCCTTTCGGTGCCTCAACCATGGATTAAGAACAACACTTAATGGGATCCTACACTAAGCATGTCATTGAGCACACAAGAAATGAATAAAACTCATTAAGACCACAAAATATGGATTACCCAATCAAAATCTACAAAATATCTCAAATATTACATCCTAACTCCAGAATCTAATGAAAACTACTCACTATCCATAATATTTGCAAGATATTCTGAGTTAATATGGAAATAAATCCTTAATCTAAGCTAAGAACTAAGAAACCCAGTATAAGAAAGGTAAGAAATATGCAAGAAAAAAAAGAAAACTCCAAATCTGTCTGGAAATGGAGGGGGTGATGTTTTTTTGCTCCCTTTTTTGACTCTTTAGCTGCTGCTCCTTCCTTTTATTTTTCCCCCACCTTCTAAAATGGGATAAGGGCTTATTTATATCTTTTTTTTTTTTTCTGACAAGGAGCTTTAAAATGGTATGTTTGAGGTATGTTTTTATGAGAGAATCTTCTGCCAGCTCATTATGAAGACTTTATGGAATCAAGATATGGATCGCATAAGTTATGCATCCCTTATGCGATTTTACTGGTTTCTGCTCTGTGCGGGTCGCATGAGCAGGGTGCAAGACTGCATAAGTTATGCAATTTTCCTTGAGGTCACATAAGCAAGCATGAATCTGCATAAGTTATGCGGCAACTTATGTAGATTTCGGAAGGTTTGGGACATTATTTCTTCTCCTTGTGCAGAACTGCACAACTTATGCGACAAGTTATGCGCAATTTAGCCAATGCATACTTCAACTTTGAAACTTGTTTTTGACATCTTTGGCTGTAGAAATCACTCCTCAATGGCAAAATTTCTTTTTAAGTCCCTCAAAAATACTATTTTTCCTACAAAATAAAGTAAAATTATAAATTAATCCAAAATTGGCGATTATAAAAAACTATCTAAATAACTAATGAAATTAGCTAAAAGTGACTAATAATGAAATAAAATGGCTATGAAATAAAACCTAAATGACTATGCAAAATGTATGTATCAAATAGCCCCAAACTCAAGTTTTTGCTTATCCTCAAGCAAACTTTAAAATATAATGCAATTTTTAGGGGTGCCTTGTCCAAAGAGCTATGAAAATTGCTTATTAAAGTAACTTAACACACCTTTAGCCGTACCAACAATCCATATACCCATCATTCAAAATGGCATTTGTCCGTCCACTGAAATTTCACATCCTTTCTAAGCAACTTGGTCAATGGAGATGCCAACATGGAGAATCCCTTCACAAATCGATGGTAGTATCTGGCTAAACCCAGAAAACTGCGAATCTCTGTGACATTTCTGGGTGGCTTCCAATTAAGGACAGCTTCAATCTTGCTAGGATCTACCTTAATACCCTCTGCTGATACTATGTGCCCCAAAAAGGATATCTCCTTCAGCCAAAATTCACATTTCGACAATTTGGCATATAGCTGTTTCTCCCTCAAAGTTTGCAATACAATCCGCAGATGTCTATCATGCTCTTCTGCATTCCTCAAATAGACCAATATATCATCAATAAATACCACAACAAACTGGTCGAGGTATGGTCTGAAGACAGTGTTCATCAGATCAATAAAAGCAGCTGGAGCATTAGTTAACCTGAATGGCATAACCAAGAACTCATAATGGCCATAGCGGGTTCTAAAGGCAGTTTTAGGAATACTCTGCTCTTGTACTTTCAACTGATAATAACCTGATCTCAGGTCAATTTTGGAGAACACAGCTGCACCCCTCAACTGATCAAATAAGTCATCAATGCGGGGCAATGGGTATTTGTTCTTTATTGTCACCTTATTCAACTGCCGATAGTCAATGCATAACAGGAGAGTGTCATCTTTCTTCTTTACAAACAACACCGGCGCTCCCCAAGGTGACACACTAGGGCGGATAAAGCCCTTGTCAAGCAATTCTTGCAACTGCACTTTCAATTCTTTTAGTTCTGCTGGTGCCATTCTGTATGGCGTTATGGAGATTGGGTCCACACCAAGCATAACATCAATTTCAAACTGCACTTCTCTTTCTGGAGGTAATCCTGGTAATTCATCAGGAAATACATCCGGAAAGTCACATACAGTAGGAATGTCCCTCAGTGCTGGACTCCCCACTTGGGTGTCTATCACATGTGCCAAGTACGCCTCACATCCTTTTCTAATCATTTTTCTGGCCAGTGCAGCTGAAATGATGTTTGAAGGCAATAACTGTCTCTCCCCATGTATTACTACACCACCATACTGAGGAAGACCAAAAGTGATCTTGATCTCTGATCCAATCATGGCGTGATGCCTGGCTAACCAATCCATGCCCAAGATAATGTCATAATCTCTGAAGGGCATTTCAATTAAATCAGATAGAAAAGTATGTCCTTGGATCACCAAAGGACAGTCCCTATATAGCCTATTTACCCTGACCTCCTGGCCTAATGGACTAGTTACTAGCACATCATAGTCCATTGGTACACACTGAATAGCAGTAGAGCACATCACACTAGCACTAACATATGAATGTGTGGAGCCAGGATCAAATAACACATATACATCTTGGTCAAGGATGGAAAAATTACCAGCTACAACATCTGATGTTTCAGCCTCCTCCCTCTGACGCATGGTATACACCCTGACTGGTGCGCTACTAGGTACTGGCTCGTTAACAGTGCTTTGACTTCCAGGAGTGCTACCGGGACCCCTACCTCTGCCTCTACCTCTAGCAGCTGACGGTGACCCTCTAGGTGTAGAGACTTGGGCTGATCCTTCCGATGTAGCAAAAGGTCCAGACCGGCGTGGACTAGTGCAATCCTTCGCGAAATGTCCGCTCCCACCACAGTTAAAACATGCACCAGTGGCCTTGAAACAGACCCTGCCATGAGTTTTACCACAAGTTTCGCCGCCAGATCGATAGAGCTCCTCCGGATCTTTGGTTGGATCTGTGACTGCACCGGGTGGTCTTTGGCCGTAAAATCTGCCTCTGCGATTTACGGAGCCGATCCCCAAACTGCTTTCCTCTTTCCGAACCACTTTCGGATGCTTGCCCGTAGTCTTTCGCTTTTCTCTTGAGGACCCTTCTTCACTGCCCCTTCTGATTCTATCCTTTCCAGTTCCAAGGCCTGTGAGATCAATTCAGCGAAATTCTGATGTCTGAAACCTACAACTTGCATCCTCAGATTTGGCCTTAGCCCGAACTCAAACCTCTTGCATCTGTCTCTGGGGGTGAAGACTAAGCTTCCAACATAGTGGCTTAGCCTTGAGAAGTCTCTCTCATACTCTGCTACAGTTCGGTCCCCTTATTTCAAACTCAAGAATTTTTGTAATTTCATATCCACATATGCATCGGGAACCCATTTCTGTCGAAACTCTCTCAAAAAGTCTGACCAGGTTAACACAAGTGGCTCAACCAGGCTATGGGGAATGGTCTTCCACCATTCATATGCATCCCCTTAGAGAAGAGATACTGAATACTCAAACTTCATCTCTTCCGCATAATCGCAGCTTTTCAGAAACCTGCTCCATTCTTTCCAACCACTGTTCTGCCTCCAGTGGATCCACAGTGCCTTTAAACTTGGTGGCCCCAAATTTCATCAACTTTTCATATTGCCGAGCTGAGGGCTGTGGTTGTGCTACAGGTACTATCATTTGAGCTTGGGGTGGCACATTACCTGCTATTTGCTGAAAGAACGCAGCCATCTGCTGTACAAATTGAGCAGGAATCGCGGTGCCGAGCAGAGCCGGAGTGGTCGACCCACTCACGCTCGGAGGTCGGGGCTTCCTTGAACCTCACCTCAGCATTGTTCTTGTAATGATCTCCTCCTTCCATTCCGTTTTCTCAAATTTTCTACTTCCTGAGATTAAACACAAGGAGGTTGACCTCCATTAATGCATATTCATGATGTAAATATGTCATATGTATCAATTAAAGACACTTGAGCAGTTGTACTTATCAATAAAATGTTCATACACATAGTCAAAATTTATTGAAAAACCATGCTCTGATACCACTAAAACATGTCACACCTTACCCCTCCGTGAGGCATAACATGATCCCGTAGAATACTTAATGAACTACCGAACTTCACCTCCCGATAACTCATTAAGTACCCTACAAGGGATTTTAAAACGATTTTCTTACATTTTGGAAGTGGTGAGCATTTTAGTGAGAATTAAAAACCATTTATTCGAAGCTTAAAGACTAGTAAAAATTTTTTTGTCCATTTAAATTTTGCCGCAAATTTTATAAAAATTTTGACAGAGTTCCGTTTGAAACTGGAGAAAACAGTTCTTCAAATACCTAAAAAAAACACTTCCAAAAATATTTCACAACTCCCAACCTTCAATAACTCAATCATCTCAATTCAATGCACTTTAAAATAATTTCACAACACAAATCAAGATTTCTCATCTCAAAATATTTAATATCTCCATTCACAAAGCATAAAGTAAGAAATTCATAAGTACAAATATTAATTCACAGAAGGGAATCCAAAAAAAATAATATTATTACAATTTATTTACAACTGCTCAACTACATTGATACATACAATATTTCTATATTTACATCAAAATTAATTACAAGGGTATAAAATAATACCCGTACAAAAAGACCAGAGTAGTCCTCAATTTAATAGCAGCTCACTCTGTTGCTTTCTTCGTGCTCTTATCTGCGACAGCAAAATAAGCTATCGCTGAGTATAAAATACTCAGTGGTGCACAATAAAAAAATTTGAAATGCAATATATAAATCATTCATTGCCAAACACAATTTAAATATTTCTCAATCACATTTCACAAATATCAAAGTTCATAATAACACCATTTTGTCAAATAATCTATTAAACACAGTTTAGTCAAACAATTTCATAAACACAGTGTTGCCAAAGTCATACACAACTTAAGCCATGACACAAAATTTCCGATCAATGCTGCGTTGTACACCACGACAAAGCAATCTCAACCCCATTAATCGAAATCAATGAGGGAGGTGGCTAGCTAGCTAATGAGTACTCATCCGATCTCAACCTCAACTGGCAAGCCAGAGAGGGAGGAAAATAAACGATCTCAACCCCATAAATGGAGGAGGAATAATGTGATACTGTCATGCTAAGTGTGAACATAAAATCAATTCAAAACAATTTATTCAAACAATTTATGAGAAATCTGATCAATTTTCAAAGTCACATTTACGATTATAAAATGGCAACACAGTACGTAATTAATCGAAAAAAAAAGTCAAATTTTTGAGATTAAAATATTTAAACAATTATTATTGTGCACAAACCTGACTTGAGTCGCCTTGAAGCCTTGACTCAGTCTCTTCGAATTTTCAAGTCTTTTTCAATTAAACACACAGCCGCAGTTGTTTGATACCATAACTTAGCATAAATCCAAAAATAAATTTAACTTCATTTTTACTAGTTCTATTGCGTTAAATTCGACGTTCTCGAAGTTTTTGTGTTTCGGGTTACTATTTACTATACTATTCAAGTCAAATTGTTGACTTTTTAAGGCTTAATAGGTATGGGAACTCCAACTTCACCCACATACCACATTTTGGTCATTAAATTTGTTAGTTTTGGTCATTTTCTCAAAGCTTAAATCCTTTTGGCCAAATTGTCAAATTTTCAGTTTTGGTGCTCCAAGTTGCACTGCTCCATTGGTCAATCTACTGTTGGAATTTGGCAAACCTTTCTTCATAGAAAATGTTCCTTATTATCTTAAGTTTATTCTCATTTTTGAATCACCCCAATTGGAGTTTTGTAGCTCAAGTTATGGCCATTTGAATTAGGGCTGCCGGATGGAAAATAACCCAGATTTTCTAGGCAAAGTTTGGTGTTGGCAGATTTGGGTCACCAACTTGGGGTGGCCAAATGGCTTGGTTGCTGGCAGAATTTGGACTTGTATTCTTCATGAAAGTTTTAGATCTATATGTGATCTAACCACTAGTAAAATTTCAGGTCAATTTGACCTGCCTAGCTCGAGTTATGACCAAATGAACAAACATTGTTCATTTGGTCAGTTTGTACAGTGGCAGATTGCTCTTAACCAACTTTGGTCAATTGGTTCACTAGGTTTTGGTCAGTTTTTGGGCATGGTTCCTTAATGAAAATTGTGCCATTTTATGTCTATTTTCATCCCCAACTGGTGCCATATCAATTGGACTTGTAAAATTTCCGTTTTGGTCCTTCAAAGTTGGCTTGGTCATGCTGCCAGCAGCATGACCATTTACCCTACGAATTTGACTTCCATTCCAAAAATTCCCACACATCTCCTTTGGTCATTATTGACCATTTTTCACCTCACAATAGGTCAAAGTCATCATTATGCATTTCTCCAAAATTTGCCTCAAAACCCTAGGCCTCCAAACCCTAATCTCACTACTTAATTACCATTAGCAATTTCAAAGTTCCAACTATAATCATTCAACTAATTAAGGCTTTTAAACTCATTCTAATGCATCAAAACATGCAATTTATGTCCCTTTTTCAAGCTGGCCGAAATTCAGCAATGGTCCTTCCCCCATATTTTTATTTCATTTCATTAATTCTAAGCTCATTTCAACCATTACATATTCATTTAAAATGGAAAAATAACAAGTTAACATACTAACCTCAACTTTAATGCCAATTCTTCAATTTCTCTCCTCCTTTCTTCTTTCTTTCTTATTCTTAAGTTGAGATTGCAAGCTCTAGTAAGGTTTTTATGGGATTTATTAAGGTTGAGTGGAGGGATTAAAGCTTGAGTGCAAGCTTTAATGGAGAGTTTTCATGGAGGGACTTGGGAGAAGATGGGGCGGCAACTTGATGGAAGAAGAAGACTTTTTGTTTCTTTTTTTTTTTCTTTTCTTTTATCTAATTTAACTTATGGAAGACCACAAAAATTCCAATTAATTAATTAAATTAATTAGTTTAGTTATGGCATCATGCATGAGGTCATGCATGATGTCATCACCTTTGACTTTTCCATCTTCTTCTTCTTTTTTTTTTCTATTTATTTTTCTATTAGTTCTTTAATTTAATTCTCGATTCAGAAATTTTCTTTTCTCCTATTTTATTTGACAGTTAGGTCAGGAGTCAGCTCTCGGGGTCAATTGACCAAATTGCCCCTCACCGGTTCATCCTGGTTTGCAAATAATCCAATATTTCTTCCGGCTCCCTAACCTAATTATTTGACTGGCTTAACAGTTCCTTTTCATGATTTTCTCTTTTCCACTGTGTTCATAAGGGTCCTAAGGACCGCAGCGTCACATTTTACGGTTCGAAATTTGAGTTTAAAACGACTTCGCAGTCGTTCCCGAGGAGGTCACCCATCGCTGTGACTCTCGGCTCGTTTAACTTCTTATGTTCTGTTTTTCTTATTTATACTTAACTAATTGAACATTACTAATTATTTATGTTTATGGCTTCTCTAGTTGTTTTAAGTATGGTTCTAATCCCCTTAATTGTCCGGACCGACACCGGTCACCGGAACAGTGAAATATACCAAGCTATACAAATAGGGGTGTTACAGTTTGGTTCATTGGCTAGGTAGCAATAAGGGTTTCAAGATAAATTAGGAATAAAAAGGCTCAAAGGGGTTTGCAAGGGTTAATTTTAATTAGGAAAAAGGCCAAAGGTTTAAATGAGAAGGTTTAAATCAAAGAATGCCTAATCATCTCTCTTTTCAAGTATAAGCTGGTATTTCACCTTGAAAGGTTTAGAAAATTTATTCTAGGATTGGTGAGACATCATTTGACTACCTTATATCCAATAACTCCCTCTAAACACTACAATCTCTAAAGGACTAGTTGGGTGGCTTTTTGGATAAAAAGATATAGGCAAGGGATAAACACTTCAAAACTTTGCACCTCTTAGGAAACTTTCAATCCACAAACCCAACTAAACGTAAGTCAAATCACTCTCATAGGCAACTTTTCAATACTCAAAGGATTTGGCAAAAGATTTTAAGGCATGATTCCTAAAAATGAGCAATGCATAAACTAAATGGAGGAAATCTATTTGTATGCAATGTGTACAATTTCTAAGTGATGTATAATGTGTGTGTAAATGTGTTATGTATATGTATGTATGGATGTATATATAAAATATTTACAATATATATGTAAATGGAATGGGATGAGTGTTCCTATACTCAAAATGTGAAAAATGTAGCAAAAATCAAAATGCACACCCCCAAACTCAAAATTGGACATTGTCCTCAATGTCTCAAGCAGTGCATCATCAAAACTCAAAGCAAAGAGGAATAACCAGGAATAGTTAAATTTAAGAGCAAAAAGAAAGTGTTACCTGGTATAGAGCAGATGAGAACTCAAGAGATAATGGTGATGCATAAGAAGCTGCACAGGTTATGCAGAATAAAATGCTGTACAGAACAGGTGCATAAGGAAGGTGCATAAGCTGTGTAGTTCTGCATGAGTTGCATGAGGGACTACACAGGCTATGCAGAACATTTGCATAAGGAGTTTCACAGCCTGTGCAGTAAATTGAAAAGCTACTGCATAATGATATAGCAAGAAAAAATATGCAAACACCAATAGAGGTATGTAAATATATACAGTGTATTGACAAGTATGCACAAAAGGGCAATAAAGGCAATGAGAATCAATGAAAAACTAATGGAATAGCCATCCAATAGAACTTCAAGAAAACAGAATTTAAGACAAACTAAAATTGTTTCAGCACATCCAAAAAGAAAAACTCCTAGAAGTTGAACAAAAGCAAAATAAAAACTAATCTAATTCTATGGTTTTACCCTTGTCCAAATGTGCTGCTAGAGGACTGGATGGAACTGGTTGCTGTTGAAGGGGTGGTTTTGGGGGAGGTGATGGAGGTGGAGGTGGCATTCCCAGAAAAGCCATGAGCTGCTTCATCATCTCTTTTAACTCTTTCTGTTTATCTCTGGCTTCCATAACAAAATCAAAGAGTTGATCATGACGATCCTTGAGGGTATCAAAACCAGTTTCAAGCTTCCTATCCACCAAATATACATCATCACTAAGCCTCTCAAGATAGATGAATAAGGCTTTAGTGTTGAAGGGAGGAGCTGCTATGGATGAAGAGGGTCCAGCTGCAGATGGTGTTGGCTGTGCAGTGGGTCCTGTATCTACTACTGGTTATGCAGTGTCAGATGGTGGCAAACTGAATCTAGTTTTGGATAGGTGAGTAGCATCAAAATATATAGTGTCTGAAAGGGCTAGTAGAGGATGCTCTTCCGGATCAAAACCAAAATGCTTAGCTATAACAGTTATGAGCCCACCCATGACTATATCACCTACAGATTTGATAGCAATATGTAACACATGCTCACAGAAGAAGTAACCAGGAGATATTTTGACTTTGTGAAAAGCACACCATAGTATGAACAAGTCAGATTTTCCAACAGTACTAGAACTAGTCCCTCGGCCTAAGATAGTGCTAGTAATAAGCCTATGGATAAATCTAAGTGCAGGGTCTATTATTTAGGAGGTCTTGGATCTGCTAGCATGAAAACTCTGAGGTTGGTTTGTCATACTCCTCCAAAACTGAATAGCATTCCAAACACCTTTATTTGCTACCTCTATGCCTGTATATGATACCCTAAACAATCCATCAATTGCAAACCCAAAAATACTATGAAATTGGTCTAATAATAGCTCTCTATTTTGCCCCAAACACCTAAATTTCATAGTTGGCTTATAATCTATCTCATGCAATTTCAGGGTAGCAGAAAATGAGGAAATAAATTCCAAAACTAGAGCTGGATAAACTAGTTCTTGTTTATGCATAAATTCCATTCAACCTAGACCATCAAGGTAGGTAACAACATTATCAAATAAACCAACTGATTGGAGGGCATCTGCAGAAATGTACCTAGTGGGTTGCACTTTCCTGTCCTTTAGTCTCTTAAAAGTTGCCTTGTGGGTTACATCAGGAAGGGGCCAAGGTAGTTTGGATACCTGTGTTGCTGCTGAAGTTTGCTTTTTGCTAGAGGAGGATGATTTGGCTTGTGGGGTAGGGGTAGAAATGCCAACCCCCTGTCGTGTGGAAGCTGAAGTTTTGGGGTTTTTGGGTGGAGGCTCTGAAAGTGGAGTAGTCAGTGGGTCTTTGCGTTTTATGAGAGGTGGTGCAGAGGAGGTGGAGGGGTTTGTTGTGGGGGAGAATCGGGATTGGGGGACTGCATTGCTAGGGGCGTGACTTGGAGAGGAGAGCCTTGAGGGGAAGGGGGAGGTGATTCCATGGTGGTTGTTGTCGATGGTGGGAATGGAGGAGGGAAGAAAAGAAATGAAAGAGATAAAGGGAGGTTAGGGCGTCGGTCGGTGAAAATAGGTGTGGGGAGAAGAATGAACAGGGGGGTTATGAACAGGAACGACGGGAAGTGGGAGGTGGGAAAATGGGTGCCGAAAAATTTTTGATTTGCACAGGACATGTGATTTTCTGCATAAGGAGAGAATGGATGTGCATAAGTTATGCACTCTCTTATGCAGGTTGCGACAGAAAATAAGGGTCTGAAAAATTGGTTATGCAAGATTGCATAACTTATGCACTCCCTTATGCAGGTTTCGGCAGAAAATGGAAGTGTGAAAAACTGGTCGTGCAAAAGTGCATGACTTATGCACTCCCTTATGCAAGTTTTGGTAGAAAATGGGAGTGTGAAAAATTAGTTATGCAAAAGTGCATAACTTATGCACTTGGTCATGCAGGTTTCGGCAGAAAATGGGATCCCAGAAAATGTAGTTATGCAAAAGTGCATAAGCTGTGCACTCCCTTATGCAAGTTTCGGCAGAAAATGAGAGTGTGAAAAATTGGTTATGCAAAAGTGCATAAATTAGGCACTTGGTTATGCAGATTTCGGCAAAAAATGAAAATGCAGGATTTAAAGTCATGCAAGAGTGCATAAGTTATGCACACACTTATGCAAGTTTCGGCAGAAATGAAATTTGGCAAAAATGTGGCTGTGCAGAATTGCATAAGCTATGCACATCCTTATGCAGATTGCAGCAAGATTGAGATTACAATGGAAATGCTTTGCAAGTTTGAAAAATACACTAGAATGAAGAAATGTAATCCTATGAAGCATAAATCATGAGAAATTATCACCAAAAACACATCAATATATATACAAAATCCATCATAATTGCACCATATAAGCTTGTAGAGGCAAGTTCTACATAAGAGGCATTTGTGAATTATGTCATTTCAACCCAAACTCTGCAAATTAACATTTAGTACATTAAAGCTCAATAGAAATCTGCACAAAGTTGCACATTGAAAATAGACTCTCCAAGTTATGCCAAGAAAATGCAGCATGTGCACATTGAATCACACAACCCAAATAAGCTCAAAACTATTAAAATGACCCACTTACCATCATATTAACATGATAAGCACAAATACTTAAAAGTTACACACCCAACCTCAACAAAGAAACAAATGCCATGTGCTGCAGACCCCTCTTTGCTGAAAATTTCATTTCTCTGCATAAACCAAGAAGCAGACCTGCACAGGTTATGCAATGAAAATAAACCAATCTTGGGAGAGTTGATGGGAGAGTTAATGAAAATATCAGATTAAGAGTTACTCCCCAGCAGTTCAACAACCTTCATCCATTGAAATATATCTACAAGGGACAAGATTCAACAATGTCAAAAATTGAATTTGGGGAGATTTAAGATAAAAACAAAAGTAATGCAAATAAAAGTAAACCAACAAAAGCAAAATAAATGAACTTGGGGTGCCTCCCAAGAGTGCTAATTTATAGTCCTTAGCTAGACTCTTTATGCATTTCACTAAAAAGAGGTGAGGGATTAGAGAGCTTGTAACAGCTTGCTCCCTTTATTGGGTCTCCAGTAATGTAATGTTTCAATCTATGCCCATTGACCTTAAAATTCCCAGATTTTTCACACTAAATTTCAATTGCTCCATAAGGGAAAACCTTAGAAACTCTATATGGACCAGTGCACCTTGATTTCAGTTTTCCAGGGAACAATTTCAATCTTGAGTTGAACAACAAAACTGAATCACCTTCTTTAAATTCCTTTTTCCTAAGATGCTTATCATGCCAAACTTTAGTTCTTTCTTTATAAATACGGGCACTTTCATAGGCATCCATCCTCAATTCTTCAAGCTCATTAAGTTGCAATAGCCTCTTCTCACCAGCTTGCTTGAGATCAAAATTCAAGGTCTGAATGGCCCAATATGCTCTATGTTCTAACTCCACAGGTAAATGACAAGATTTACCATACACCAACCTAAAGGGAGTAGTTCCTATAGGGGTTTTGTAAGCAGTCCTATATGCCCATAAAGCATCATCTAGTTTGACAGACCAGTCTTTCCGAGAATTGCTCATTGTTTTCTCCAAGATATGTTTGAGTTCTCTGTTAGAAATTTCAACTTATCCTGAAGTTTGAGGATGGTATGGGGTAGCTATCTTGTGCACTACACCATATTTTCTCATTAAGCTCTCAAATTGCTTATTACAAAAATGTGAACCCCCATCACTAATTACAGCCCTTGGCGCTCTAAATCTGCTCAAGACAAATTTCTTTAAGAATTTCACTACCACCTTAGCATCATTAGTTAGAGTTGCAATAGCTTCCACCCACTTTGACACATAGTCAACTCCAACTAGAATGTATTTATTACCATATGAAGGGGGAAATGGGCCCATAAAATCTATTCCCCAGACATCGAATAATTCCACTTCAAGAATATCATTTAGGGGCATTTGATCTCTTTTTGACAGATTTCCACTCCTTTGACATTTATCACATTCTAACACAAATTTCCTCACATCCTTAAAAAGATTTGGCCAAAAGAAACCAGCTAGCCTGCAGAATTTTACTAGCTGTTTTAGAGATTCCAAAATGTCCTCCATAATCAAAAGCATGGCAATGATGCATAACACTCTGTGTCTCCTCATCAGGAATACATCTTCTTATTAAACTATCACAACATCTCCTAAAGAGTAAAGGATCATCCCATCTATAAAATTTTGCCTCATACAAAAACTTTTTCTTTTGTTGCCATGTCATTCCTAGAGGTAAAACTCCACAAGATAGATAATTCACCAAGTCTGCATACCAAGGTAGTTTAGCAACAAGAGAGAAAAGTTGTTCATCCAAGAAAAACTCATCAATAGGGACTTCATCCATTTCTTCATCATCCAATTTCAACCTACTAAGATTATCCGCAACTACATTTTCAGCTCCCTTCTTATCTCTAATCTCCAAATCAAACTCTTATAGCATCAGAATCCACCTAATGAGCCTAGGTTTAGACTCCTTTTTATGGAGTAAATACTTAATAGCAGTATGATCTGAAAATATAACCACCTTTGAGTCAATAATGTAAGGTCTAAACTTTTCCAGTGCAAAGACAATTGCTAAGAATTTCTTTTCAGTTGTTGCATAATTTGTTTGATTCTCATCCAGTGTTCTACTAGCATAATAAATAGCATAAGCCCTTTTGTCCTTTCTTTGACCAAGAACAGCTCCAATTGCATAGTTGCTAGTATCACACATAATTTCAAAAGGTAAGCTCCAATCGGGCGGTTGCATGATTGGTGCAGTGATAAGAGCTTGCTTCAACCTACAAAAGGCATCCAAACACTCTTGGTCAAATACAAATAGTATGTCATGACTTAACAAATTAGACAAAGGTTTGGCTATTTTAGAAAAATCCTTGATAAAGCGTCTGTAGAACCCGGCATGCCCTAGAAAACTTTGAATTCCTTTGACATTGGTAGGAGGAGCCATCTTCTCTATCACTTCAACTTTGGCTTTATCAACCTCTATTCCTCTATTAGACACCAAATGTCCAATCACTATCCCTTCCTGAACCATGAAATGACACTTTTCCCAGTTTAACACAAGGTCAGTATCTGCACACCGCTACAAAACTTTAGAAAGGTTAGCCAAGCATATGTCAAAAGAAGATCCATAAATAGTAAAGTCATCCATGAAAACCTCCATTATATCTTTAATGAAATCTGAGAAGATTGCCATCATGCACCTTTGAAAAGTGGCTGGTGCATTACACAACCCAAATGGCATCCTCCTATAAGCAAAGGTTCCATATGGACAAGTAAAAGTAGTTTTCTCTTGATCATTTGGATGGATAGGGATTTGAAAATATCCTGAATACCCATCTAAATAGAAAAAATAAGAATGCCTAGCCAGTCTTTCTAACATTTGATCAATAAAGGGAAGTGAAAAATGATCTTTTCTAATGGCAATATTTAATTTTATGTAATCTATGCACATTTGCCAACTAGTCACTGTTCTGGTGGGAATTAATTCATTATTTTCATTTTTGACCACTGTCATTCCACCCTTTTTTGGGACAACATGTACTGGACTCACCCAAGTACTGTCTGAGATAGGATATATGATCTCTGCATCAAGCAACTTTAAAATTTCCTTTTTAACAACTTCTTTCATATTTGGGTTCAACCTCCTCTGATGTTCAATAGATGGCTTACAATTTTCTTCCAAAATAATTCTGTGCATGCAAAAGTGTGAACTTTTTCCCTTAATGTCATCTATGGTATATCCTAAAACTTTCTTAAATTGCCTCAACACTCTTAACAACTTATCAACCTCTAAAGTACTTAAGTTTGCATTTACAATTACTGGATAAGTGTTATTGGTGCCAAGAAATTCATACCTGAGCTGCGAAGGAAGTTACTTAAGTTCTACCTTAGGTGCATCTTCTTCCTTGAATGATGATTGCTTAGATTCGACTATTTCCTTTTGTGTGAGTTGGAAAACTGAAGTAGAAATGAATGATGCACTACCCTCTAAATGTTGAGCATGTACAGCCACATGAGGGTTGTCATAGTCTATGCTTCCTCCATGAACCAAGCAATTTTCAAATGGATCTTTTGGATATCTCTTTCTGAAGTGTTCTTCAACCAGCTCATCAATGATATCAATTCTCAAACAAGTATCAGTTTCAGAATGATGCTTCTTCATAGTGTTATTAATATTGAAAACCAATTGATCTTCACCAACTCTAAGAGTCAATTCTTCTCCCTTAACATCAATCAATGCTCCTGCTGTAGCTAGAAAGGGTCTTCCCAAGATAATTGGGATATTAGAATCCTCTTCCATGTCTAGGATGACAAAATCAACAGGTATATAGAACTTCCCAACCTTCAGAGGCACATTCTCCAAAATCCCTTCAGGATACTTAATTGATCTGTCAGCTAACTGAAGAGAAATATGGGTTGGTTTTAGATCTCCCATATTGAGCTTCTCATAAATGGAGAGGGGCATAAGGCTAACACTAGCCCCTAAATCATATAAAGCTTTTATAGAACATGATTCCCCAATGTGGCATGGAATTGAAAAACTCCCTGGATCCTTGAGCTTTGGAGGAAGCTTCCTTTGGAGGATAGCACTGCATTCTTCTGTCAAAGCTACAGTTTCATGGTCTTCAAGTTTCCTCTTGTTTGTGAGAATTTCTTTTAAGAATTTTGCATAAGAGGACATTTGTGAAAGAGCATCAATAAAAGGCACATTTATGTATAGCTTCTTCAAAACCTCTAAGAACTTTCCAAATTGCTTATCAAGCTTGGCTTTTTGAAATCTTTGTGGAAAGGGGAGTTGTGGTTTGTAAGGCTCTGGAGGTATATACTTCTCTTCCTTCTCTTCAATTTTGTCTTTACATTTTTTTGCACTTTCTTTCTCACTTTCTTATTTTTCACTCTCATCAGTTTCTTTCTCATTTTCTCTCCTCTCACTATTTTCACTTTTCTCATTATTTACAACCTTCCCACTTCTTAAAGTAATAGCTTGACACTGCTCTCTTGGGTTTTCTGGTTGACTCGGAAGTTTTTCAAAAGACTTGGTACCTGAGGAAGATGCTTGTTGTGCAATCTGATTTTCCAACATTCTATTATGTGTTTGCATTGCTTTCATCTCTCTCATCTCTTCATCATGCTTAGTTTGGTTAGCAAGAATCTGTTGTAATAAAGCTTCTGTGGTGGAACTTTGTTCTTGCTGTTTTGTTGGAGGATTCATATTTCTCTGCTGAAAATTAGGCAATGGTTGCCTATTTTGCTGATATGGAATTCCTTGTTGCTGTTGTGGCTGAAGATTCTAATTTGGGACTTGACTTTGCTGATTTCCCCATGAAAAGTTGGGATGATTTCTCCAAGTTAGATTATAAGTTTGAGAGTAAGGATTCCCCATTTGTTTGTTTCCGTAATAGCCAACATATGCAGCTTGCTCTCCATAGTCTACTCCACAACTGGTAGTTCCTTCTGCATAAGCAACTTATTGTGAACTTCCAGATGATGATGATGAACTAACCAACATACTTAAATCTTCCATCTTCTTAGCCAAAACATTTGTAAGTGCATCAAACTTTGCATTAATCATGTTGAATGGATCAAGGTCATACATTCCAGCAGCTTGCCTCTTTTGAGTTGGAGCTGGTCCTCTTGGACTACTCCAAAGATGAGTATTCTTTGCAATTTTCTCCAATAGCTCATAAGCTTCATCTTCATGCTTCATAATAAATTCTCCTCCTGTTTGAGCATCAATAATCCCTCTAATTGCAGGAGTAACATTGGTGTAAAAATTCTGGTTTATCATCCATTTTGGAATGGCATGATGTGGGCATTGTCTCTTTAATTCCTTCCATCTCATCCATGATTCATAGAGAGTTTCATCTTCTCTTAGTCTAAAAGCTGTCATTTGATTCCTCAATTCTTGAGTTTTTCCAGGTGGAAAATATTGTGTAAGAAATGCATCAGTGAGTTGCTCCCAATTTGTAATGGAGTTGTGAGGTAAAGAATCAAGCTAATCCAATGCTCTATCCTTCAAAGAGAATGGGAATAGCTTCAATCTTGCTGCATCATCAGATACTCCAGGTTGTTTTTGCATATCACAAATCATAGCAAACTTCTTTAGATGTGTGTGTGGATTTTCAGAAGGATGTCCCCCAAATTGGGAATTTTGAATCATTTGAAGAACCCCAAAATCCATCTTGTAACTATTTGCATCAATTCTTGGTCTTGCTATACTCTCTCTCAAGTCATCAAAACGAGGAAAAGCATGATCCATCATACTTCCCCTAGGCACATTAGCATTTACAACCTCTTCACCTTGGGCTGCATTTTCATTGTTTCAATCATTTCCAACATTACCACCACCAATTCTAATTCTTTCATCAGCCATGTCTACTTCAATTTTAGTTTCTCTCAAGGCTTCTTTCTTTTTTCTGGTTTCTTTCTTATTGGCTCTACAAAATTTCTCAATTTCAGGATTAAACCATAAGGATGTATCACTTGTGCTTCTAGCTCTTCTCATAAAAGATTAGGAGTACCTAAAAAGAACAAACAAACACAAAATGAAAAGATAACAAAGATAAAACTATAAACAACTAAAATAATCAAGAATTCAATCTTAAACAAATAACTCCCCGGCAACGGTGCCAAAAACTTAATGTGGCCCAACCGCAAGTGCACGGGTCGTACAAGTAATATAGAAAAGATATCGTTCCCACAAGGAGTTGTGTTAATGATTGAATTTTTGGTATAAAAATTTTGACTAATTTGAACTATTTTTGAAATTAAAGCAATTAATTGATAGATATTGAAGTGTGAATTCTATATGTGTAAAATTAATAATCTATTCAACAATGTAATGATTTAACTAAATTTGCATCAAATTTAAAATAAGCAAATTAAAATATGGCAAGATTTAAAATGACAAGTAATTAAATTTAATTAGAAATTAATAATGATAAAAAGGGCGATTCCGGAATTCGAGAGTTCATATTCAAGCTATTTTGGGATTTTTAAATTGGTTATCCAATCTTGTAGAACTTACGGGTTTTAAGGAGATTAATTCTTAAATCCTTTGAATACCCTTTCGAGTGGGACAAAGAGTGCCTTAATCAATCTAATCCTACTTTCGTGGAGTTAAAGTTAATCAAGACCCATTAAGTTCCTTAATTAATCTGTAAATCCTCTTAATCCTTAGTCTATTTCTAGATCTAAGTTAATTAAGTCCAATTTCTTGATTATCTATCACAAGGCTTTCTCCTTTTAGTGCCTCAACCATGGATTAAGAACAACACTTAATGGGATCCTACACTAAGCATGTCATTGAGCATACAAGAAATGAATAAAACTCATTAAGACCACAAAATATGGATTACCCAATCAAAATCCACAAAATATCTCAAATATTACATCCCAACTCCAGAATCTAATGAAAACTACTCACTATCCATAATATTTACAAGATATTCTGAGTTAATATGGAAATAAAACCTTAATCTAAGCTAAGAACTAAGAAACCCAGTACAAGAAAGGTAAGAAATATGCAAGAAAGGAAAGAAAACTCCAAATCTATCTGGAAATGGAGGGGGTAACGTTTTTTTGCTCCCTTTTTTGACTCTTCAGCTACTGCTCCTTCCTTTTCTTTTTCACCCACCTTCTAAAATGGGATAAGGGCCTATTTATATCTTTTTTTTCTGATAAGGAGCCCTAAAATGGTGTGTTTGAGGTATATTTTTATGAGAGAATCTTCTGGCAGCTCATTATGAAGACTTTATGGAACTGCATAAGTGGACTGCATAACCTTATGCAGTTTTCGATTGGTTTCTGGCTCTCGGTGCAAAGCTGCATGAGCAAGGTGCAAGACTGCAGAAGTTATGCAATTTTTCGTGAGGTCGCATAAGCAAGGCACGAATATGCGGCAACTTATGCAGATTTCGGCAGGTTTGGGACATTGTTTTTCTCCTTGTGTAGAACTGCATAACTTATGTGGCAAGTTATGCGCAATTTGGCTAATGCATACTTCAACTTTGAAACTTGTTTTTGACATCTTTGGCTGTAGAAATCACTCCTCAATGGTAAAATTTCCTTTTTAGTCCCTCAAAAACACCATTTTTCCTACAAAAAAAAGTAAAATTACAAATTAATCCAAAATTGGCAATTATGAAAAACTATCTAAATAACTAATGAAATTAGCTAAAAGTGACTAATAATCAAATAAAATGGCTATGAAATAAAACCTAAATGACTATGCAAAATGTATGTATCACGAGGAGACGATGAGGCAACAGTTCCCTCAGCTCTTCACATTAGGTAAATTTCGAGGATGAAATTTTTATTAGAGGGGAAGAATTGTAACGCCCTCACCGTAGGTAGTCCGTACATTTTACTGTTCCGATGACTAATGTCTGTTCGAACAGTCAGAATGTCTGGAACTACACTTAAACGATAATAAGGAGGCATAAATTGAAGGAATAAATGTCAAGAAAATATTGAAAAAATTTAGAGGAAATAAAGAAAAATTTAGAGAATTTATTTATTTGGTACAAAAATAATAAAAATAACTCGATATGCACCATGAAGGGCATTTTGGTCATTTCACCCCCCAGAGGTGAATTGTGACCTAAATGTCAAATATAAAATTTAGAGAATGAAATAATTAACATAAATTAAAATTACAAGTTTATGAATTTGAATTAGGAAAAAGAAGAAGAGAAAAGAAAAGGGAAAGAAAAGAAAATAAATAGCTTATGACAATTTAAAATTTAAAGTGCAAATATATATATATATATATATATATATATATATATATATATATATATATGAGATAAGAGACAAAATCCCACCAACCCCAAGCCTCCATCTTTTTCCTCCCTCTTCTCCCTCTTCTCCCTCTCTCCCTCTCTTTGAGCCGTCCACCATGGGAGCTCTCTCCCTCCATTTTTGTTTTTCTTAAAGCTTGATTTTCCAAGCTTTCTCCTCACCAAAACCCATAGTCCCCTTCATTAAAAAGTTAGCCTACTCTATAAGGAAGCCATTGATAGTGAAAAGAAAAAGAAAAGTTGAAGTTTAACAAGTTACCCAAGAGGTTAGTGCCTAATCTTCCTTTCTTCCTTTATTAATCCTTGAGTTAAGGTTAAAATGAAGTGAAATTTGTAAGAAACTAAAAGAAATAGGTGAGTTATGAGGGGAGTGAATTTTTGGTACCCATGGTGAGTGATGGTTTTTGATGACTATGATGTATATAAAGTGATTTAATGATGTTGGTTAATGCATTTATAAGTATTAAAAGTTGATTTACATTGAGATTTTATGAGGTTGAAATTGTGAGTTAGGGTTTGACCTAACTTTGGTATTTTTGTATTATACCATGCAATTGAGATTGTTGAGATGTGTTGATGATATTTATAAGTGCCTTGAATGTCAAATTGAAGTAAGGAAGTTGGAGGAGAAATGAATTATTAGAAGTACTATTTTCTACAGGTTGTGTTTTTTGAGGGCTGTATACATTTTAGGCCATAAATGAAATTGTGTGACCCCAATTGGTATGAGGCCAATTGGAGGTGAAATAGACCCAAAATAGCCCATATTCTATGAAGAAATCATGCTCAAATTTTGTCCAAAACTTGACCTAAATACTGCCTAAATCCGGATTACCCTGCAACCCAACCCAAAAAATGACCAAATGAACAGTACGTGTTCATTTAGTCATAACTCTCTCTATACTGGTCTAAATGACCTAAACTTTCATCAATGGAAAGTTTAGACATAGGGCTACACTTTTTATGCAGACCATTTAACCCAGTTTTGCCTTTAACCAATTCAAATTATTAGCACAAGTTAGGTTACTAAAACTGCCAACCCAGAAAATGACCAAATGAACAGTACGTGTTCATTTGGTCATAACTCTCTCTATACTGGTCCTAATGGCCTAAAATTTCATCAATGGAAAGTTTAGACATAGGGCTACACTTTTTATGAAGACCATTTAACCCAGTTTTTCCTTTAACCAATTCAAATTGTTAGCACAATTTAGGTTACTAAAACTGCCAACCCAGAAAATGACCAAATGAATAGTACTGTTCATTTAGTCATAACTCTCTCTATACTGGTCCAAATGACCTAAAATTTCATCAATGGAAAGTTTAGACATAGGGCTACACTTTCATGAAGACCATTTAACCCAGTTTTGCCTTTAACCAATTCAAATTGTTAGCATAAGTTAGGTTACTAAAACTGCCAACCCAGAAATTGTCTTAAAATACTATTCCTTTGGTGTTTTGACCATAACTTGAGTTTTATAACCCAAAATTTAGTGATTCAAAAACTAAAATTCAAGTTTAAACATAGAGGAGCAATTGTTATGAAGGAAGTATGACTAAATAGGCATCCCAACCTAGTCAAATTCCTAGATAAAGATAACACATCAACATGAACCTAAAGAAAGGTTCATGGGAAAAATGCTATATATGATAATTAAAATACTCATAAGGAAAAATTAAATATTAAAAATAATATGAATATTTAAATTAGGACTAATGTCCTATTAATATGAAATTAATGGTACCAATGAACAGTACTAGAAAATAGTAACAGTGAATAGTGCTAAATTAATTAAAAATGTTTAATTGCCCATAGTATACCTAGACTTATTTATTTAGTTGGATAAATTGGTATACCAATTAGGGACTACAGATAGCAGTACTGCCTACCAAGAAAATCATGAACTGACAATATATGTCTGGTATGATTGTTCTACAGGCTATATGCCTACTTAATGGCCATTGTGTCTACTTTATTTCTGGCTTTACAAGCCTGACAGTGGGTCTTGTAACAGACAGCTGGCCTCGTGCTTGACATACGTATACTGGATAGACATATGGCTGTCTAACCAGTATACACTCGTGTATCCAGCTTTTATAATTTGTTATAGGTTTCTTGAGCACTGATAAAAATTAATTAAGACTTAAAATACAATAAGTAATCATAAAAGATCCCGATAATGTTAATTATTTTCAAAGAGTAACAAAAATATAAAAAAATCCAGAAATTATGAGTTGCGGATATTATTTCAAATGTTAAATTATTATTATTATAAATTATGCACCACTAAGCGTTATGCTTAGCGCGTTGGTTTTCCATCACGTAGGTACTGGAGATCAGCAGCCATCACAACAGCAGCCGCCACAGTAGTGTTCGGACAGAGTTTCGACCAGATTTGCCACTGTCCAAAGTCACCTCACCAGTCTTTTGTATTTTGGTAGGACCCATGTATAGACTAGTATTTTGGTTCATTATGTCTAGTCATGATATATTTCATTTTGGACTTGTAATTAAACTTTGAGATTGAAATGAAAACTTGTAATTTATTATCTATGAATTTCTATATGAATGCAATAGGTAATACTTCATTTTTAGATCTCATAAATAATTGTAAATGATATGATACATAAGAATATGATATGGAAATGTGTGAAATGAATATGGACATGTTAATAGGTGATTAGTGGAACCCGCCAGATGCTAATAAAATAAGGGAGGCTCTGTCCGGGTCTCCACAGAAATAAGATATAAAAAAAAAAAATTATACACATAGAATACATGTTTTAAATGACATTAAAAGTTTACAATAGATATGATAAAATAAGATAGGGTGCTCCGGCACCGAATGTGGCACTTCTTGCTCGGCTATACGGTAGACGGGTAAGGGGCATCACACTTCAATCCATCTATTTTTACCTTCTGAACAATCATATTCCTCTAGTCGCTCGATTGATCTCAAGCAGAAAAACAACAATGGCTGGTGGAGTTATTGTTTCAGCAACCGTAGGGAAGGATTGCCCTGGCAACCTTACTCTCCATGTTTTCATTACATGTGTTATTGCAGCAACAGGAGGTCTAATATTTGGCTACGATCTGGGCATTTCAGGTGTGTTCTAGCTAAGCTAATTGTGTTGACAATTTATTTTACTAATGTGTTTAAGCCCTGATTAATATAGGAATAAATTAACTACGTGCAGGTGGTGTTATATCCATGGATGATTTCTTGAAGAAGTTCTTTCCAGCTGTTCACCGGAGGCAGTCACTGGTTCATCAATCAGTTAACCAATACTGCGCTTTTGATAGCCAGATATTGACGTTGTTCACCTCTTCTTTATATCTTGCTGCACTTTTTTCATCCATATTTGCCTCATATATCACCAGAAAATTGGGACGCCGGGTTTCTATGGTTGCCGATGTACTCCTTTTTGCTGTTGGTGCAATACTTAATGGGTTTTCTCAGAATCTTGCCATGCTCATTATTGGTCATCTGTTGCTTGGTTTTGGTATTTGAAGTGCCAATCAGGTATAGTTTCATGTTCCTTTTTCAGTCTCTTTCAAAAATTTTTATACTTGGTTTGGAATCTGATGCTATAATTTTGTTTACAGTCTATTCCGATATATATCTCAGAAGTTGCTCCACACAGATACAAGGGTGGTCTAAACATGGATGTTCCAATTGTCAATAACAATTGGTATTCTAGTTGTTAACCTTCTAAACTATTTCTTTGCCAAGATTGATGGTTGGGGATGGCGTTTGAGTTTGGGGATTGCTTTAGTTCTAGTACTGATCATTATCATAGGCTCCTTTTTCCTTCTCGAGACACCAAATTCTCTTATTGAGCGAGACCATCATAAGAAAGCCAAAGAAAAACTTATTGAACTTCGCGGCGTCCCCAACGTTGATGAGGAGTTCAATGATCTAATTGCAGCCAATGAAGCAGCTAAGTTGGTCAAAAATTCCTGGAGAAATATCATTAAGAGACAGTACTGACCACATCTTGTTAGGGCTATCTGCATTCCAATGTTTCAAACAGCTCACTGGCATGAACGTGATTGTGTTTTATGCTCTTGTTTTGTTCAGAACCATTGGCTTCAAAAACCAAGCTTCCCTCATGTTTGCTCTAATTACAGGTATTATTAATGCTCTAGCAACTGTAGTTTCAATTTTTACTGTTGACAAGGTTGGAAAAAGAGCTCTCTACCTGGAAGGAAGCTCGCAATTGTTTATTTGTCAGGTACTTTGTTGTTCTTTTCTCTTTCAATCTGTAGTCTTATAGAATTATTCACTCAACCGCTGGACGACTAACTCGATTTACAAATGTAAACGAACAGCTTGTTGTAGCACTTGCAATTGGACTTAAGTTTGGAGTGAATGGGAACCCAGGAGATTTACCTACATGGTATGCAGTGATTGTGGTGATTCTGATATGCATATTTGTTGCTGGGTATGCATGGTCATGGGGCCCTCTAGGCTGGTTGGTGCCAAGTGAAATCTTCCCATTGGAAATCAGATCAGCTGCTCAGAGTATCAATGTCTCTGTGAACATGATCTTTTGTCACGACCCAAAATTCTGAACCGTGACCAGCGCATAATTTAAGTATTCTTAAATCATGCAAGCCTTATCAGAGTATCTTGAATGAATATATTGTCACTTACTAATCCCAAGAATAGATAAAATCCAAATAGACAAAATGCTGAATAAATATCATAAATATCCCATAAGTAAACTGCGAAGTCTCTATAGATTTCAAATAAAAACTTAAACTGTTCAATAAACTAAACTAATTATTAGCCCGAGAAAACATGAATTCGGGCATACCATGAGAACAAATCAAAGTTATTCCTCTCCAGAAAATGGACTGAATATTTGGATCAGCTGCAGAATTCTACTGATCTGAAACAGATAACAAATAGAGAAAACATGGTTTGAGCTAAATGCTCAGTGAATGATAATTATAGCACACAACGGAATAGGAACAGGCAGACGCTTGATTAATTTCACAATAAATTTTCTATTCAATAAAATCATGCTCATGCTGTCAAAATCATTAATAAAATAACTTCATAAAACATATATATAAAAGAAATTCATTCAATAAAAATTTTATGATACAGTGCACCAGGGTGATGATACCCCACATCACCAAAGGCCAGATGGTAAAAGCGCCACTAGATATTAGATACCTTCCTCCTCCTTCACAGATATCAATGCATATGATACTAATGCAACCCATAAACTGCAATGATGCATGACTCAACAATGCAACCTAATACCGTGATAGTCCACACGGTGGGGCCAGATAACAGAAACAGATACTGGGCACAGGTGCCAATTCAAAATAGAAAATCAATTTGTACAAATCAATCAAAATCAATAAAAATTTTCAGATAGCAAATAATAATTGATAGTGCAATTCCAATAGTGTATTTCAATAGTTTCAGAGAGTCAATAAAATCAAATCAATCTCAAATCAGTTCAGTAACACATCAGTAAATTTTATAGTCAAATATCAATCAATATAAATACATTAAAGGCCTGTTTCCAGAATCCTAATGGGTCTAATGCAGAGATAGTTGACAAAATCAATTATTTAATCAAAATCGAAATAAAATTCAATAATAAAATAAAACTCTAGAAAATCACATATAAAATAATTGTTAAAATATTGATTTAAAATTTCATTTAATAACAAACTTAATGCTAAGAAATTTCAAAAAGGATTAAAACGGTGCCATGTACTATAATTACCACTCACTTGGAACCTCCAAAATAATAGCTAGATTCAATAAAAGAGAGACAATTTCCGCTGACAGAATGAATATTTAAATCTCCTACACACCCAAAATATTAAAGAAAAATATCAAATAATAATAAAATATAATAACTTATATATATATATATATATATATATATATATATATATATAATAATCAATTATTATCCAACAGTAATTATGATCAATCCAATTCAATACTAATGATAAAAAAAAAAAAAAAAATTTATAGGGCAAATAAACCCCTTATCTAGTAGGTCATGTAGCTGCTCCTTAAACTTCTTAAGTTCTATAGGTGCTATACGATAAGGTGGCATAGATATGTTCTCAGTTCTAGGAACTAAGTCTATACCAAACTCTACCTCTCGCTCCAGGGGTAAACCTGATAAATCTTCTGGAAACACATCAGGAAACTCCTTAACCACTGCAACATTCTCCAAACCTGCACCTTCTACCTAAACGTCTCTAACATAAGCTAGATACCCCTTACACCTCTTTCACAATAATCGGCTAGCACTCACTACTGAGATAAGATTACTAGAGGCTATACTGCGATCTCTCTGAAATTGAAATTCTGCCTCCCCAAGAATTTTAAAGAGTACAACTTTATTATGACAATCCAATGAAACGTGATAAGTGGCTAACCAATTCATGCCTAAAATCACATCAAACTCAAATATATCTAAAGAAACTAGATCTGTAGCTAATTTCCTATCTCCAATGTGAACTGTAAATCCCTTATACACCATGTCAGTGACTATTGCATTCCTCATAGGTGTTGATACAGATAAAGGATACTCTAACAAAGTAGATGGTGTACTAAATATCATAGAAAAGTATGGAGAAACAAAGGAATGGTTGTGCCCCAGTCTTAGCCATAGGCGTCTGTTCAGATGTCTGATTAATAGTTTGAGGTGGTACCTTCCTTGTTGGATCAAGGTTTGCACCATTAAGACCCTTGACCCAAGCTCTCCTCTTACGTTTAACAGACTTAGGCACCTATTCATTTTAATAAACAAGTATTAAATCTGAAAATGTGAGCCAAATTAAGACAGGTGAGAAGGTACGAAGGATGCAGACATCTAAAGCAATGATAAACTGAAAAGACGTTAAGGATCCTATGCTCTGCAAGTTTACTAGACCTCAAACGAGCTCTGATACCAACTTTTTCACGACCTAAAATTTTGAACCGTGACCGGCGCATAATTTAAGTATTCTTAAATCATGCAAACTTTATCAGAGTATCTTGAATGAATATATTGTCACTTACTAATCCCAAAAATAGACAAAATCCAAATAGACAAAATGCTGAATAAATATCATAAATATCCCATAAGTAAACTGCAAAGTCTCTACATATTTCAAATAAAAACTTAAACTGTTCAATAAAATAAACTAATTATTAGCCCGAGAAAACATAAATTCGGGCATACCATGAGAACAAATCAAAGTTGTCCCTCTCCAGAAAATGGACTGAATATTTGGATCAGCTGCAGAATTCTACTGATCTAAAACATATAACAGACAGAGAAAATGTGGTTTGAGCTAAATGCTCAGTGAATAATAATTATAGCACACAACGAAATAGGAACAGGCAGACGCTTGATTAATTTTACAATAAATTTTCTATTCAATAAAATTATGCTCATGCTGTCAATATCATTAATAAAATAACTTCATAAAACATATATATAAAAGAAATTCATTCAATAAAAATTTTATGGTACAGTGCACCAAGGTGATGATACCCCACATCACCAAAGGTCAGATGGTAAGCGCGCTACCAGATATTAGATATCTTCCTCCTCCTTCACAGATATCAATGCATATGATACTAATGTAGCCCATAAACTGCAATGATGCATGACTCGACAATGCAACCTAATACCGTGATAGTCTACACAGCGGGGCCAGATAACAGAAACAGATACTGGGCACAGGTGCCAATTCAAAATAGAAAATCAATTTGTACAAATCAATCAAAATCAATAAAAATTTTCAGATAGCAAATAATAATTGATAGTGCAATTCCAATAATGTATTTCAATAGTTTCAGAGAGTCAATAAAATCAAATCAATCTCAAATCAGTTCAGTAACACATCGGTAAATTTTATAGTCAAATATCAATCAATATAAATACATTAAAGGCCTATTCCCGGAATCCTAATGGGTCTAATGCAGAGATAGTTGACAAAATCAATTATTTAATCAAAATCGAAATAAAATTCAATAATAAAATAAAACTCTAGAAAATCACATATAAAATAATTGTTAAAATATTGATTTAAAATTTCATTTAATAACAAACTTAATGCTAAGAAATTTCAAAAGGGATTAAAACGGTGCCATGTACTATAATTACCACTCATCTGGAACCTCCAAAATAATAGCTAGATTCAATAAAAGAGAGACAATTTTAGCTGACAGAATGAATATTTAAATCTCCTACGCACCCAAAATATTAAAGAAAAATATCAAATAATAATAAAATATAATAACTTATATATATATATATATATATATATATATATATATATATATATAAAATAATCAATTATTGTCCAACAGTAATTATGATCAATCCAATTCAATACTAATGATCAAAGAAAAAAAAAATAAATTTCTAGGGTAGTTGTAACAAATCAATGAAAGAAAATAAAATCAAATTCACCCATTATTGAATAAAGAATGAGAATTTTTACCTTGAAAACAGAATCGAAGGTGATGAATAGAGAAGTAAAAATTTAGGGATTCTCTGTTGAGAGTATTTGATAGAAAAAGGAGATGACAAACAGGTTTTAAGAGCAAAGTTTAGCAGAAGAGATGATTAGGGTATATATATATTTCAAGAGTTCTATTAGGTATAGAATGAGATAAGAGTTATTATTGAACTAGGTTGTTCAGATTGCAGATATATATTTAATTTCAAAAATAATATATATATATATATATAAAAAAATAAGGAGACCATCCAATAAAATATATATATATTTTTTATAAATATATTAAATTATTATTAATTAATTAAAATAAAATAATAATAAATAATAAATGTATATGGATTTCCACATCTTCACTTTCATTATTGCTCAGGTCTTCACAGCAATGCTTTGCCATATGAAGTTTGGGTTGTTCGTTTTCTTTGCTTTCTTCATTATGATCATGGGCCTCTTCATTTACTACCTCCTGCCTGAGACTAAAGGTGTCCCAATTGAAGAGATGATCACTGTGTGGAAGAATCATCCTTACTGGAGAAAATACTTTGATCACGATGATTTGCCTAGCGGCAAGAAAGTTGAATTAGTTTAGTTTTCTTCAGGTCATACAGGCAATAGTTTGTCCTATTTGTAGTGTATTTTGTTTTATTTTTAGAGTACTGTAGTTTCTTTATTTAATAACAGTAGTAGATTTGCAGCTCACAGATTGCTGCCAGCATTATTAATTTTTTTTTTAACAGTAAAGCACAACTTTCATTCATGAAAAAAATGCTTACAACCTATCCTGCTGAATCAACTCAGATAAAGAACTCGGGGGTTTGATATCCACTCCGGTAACACTGATCCCATTCTAGCCTTTTTTGCAACCCAGTCAGCACATTTATTTGCTGCTCTAGGAATATATCTAATTACACAGGAAGGATAGATGGACAAAAAACTCTTAATGTCATAAATGAAATGCTCAACATCCCAAGGCCAGATTGAAGCATGAGAAGAGAGTAGCAGAACCAGTTGCTGCCAACATTATAATTATTTGATTTTTTACATGACAAATAAAATAATAAATATAATGGCTTTATTCCAATTGAATCGAAGTATCTTGTTTGGGCTTTTGGTGTGGATTTGTCCACAGACCAACCTTTCCTTGCCCTTCTTTCTTGAGTGGTGGGCTTGCTTTGGGCTCTTCGTGAATGTGGCTTTTTGCATTGGGTTGATGAAATGTTCAAGTTATGTCTCAATATTTTCGTCTAGGATTGAATTTCAATTTTGCCCTTAAATCATTTATATAAACCCATTTTTATGTTTTCAATCAAATACATAACAGCCCCAATCAGTCCAAATAAACTCATTTTTAAGAAGGATGAAATTGTGAAGGAAAAGTTTAATCTGAATTAAACATAACATCCATTAAACATAAACTGATTATTTTTTTAATTAATAAGAAATATATCAATTAAAAAAAAAGAAATAATCAAACTAAAATCATAGTCAATAAACCAACTCCAAGGATACCAACCTATGGCTGATTATTGTAAGTGCCAAAATCCAGATCATACACAGACCAACAGAAGTTACATGCAACACCCCAATTCTTTGAAGGACTATTAACATTTTATTAGAATTTTGAGCTTGAAAATTAACATTTGAAGCGGTTGAACGACTAAAACGAATTTTTAGTTAAGAATGGACAAGCTGGCTGTTTCTCTTCTACACAACAAGGTCAGATGAACCTTCTCCAGAAATAAAATAATAATAAGAATAGTAAGAATCGGGAAAAGGAAGGGAAGATGAAAAAGGGAAGAAGAAGGGGGAAATGGCCGTAAATCTCTGCTGGCCGGTAAGGGAGGACGCCGGCAAGGGAAAATAGTTATTATGATCTAAAATACTAGAAATTTGGGAGAGAAAAAAAGCAAAATAGAGAGAGAGAGAGAGAGAGAGAGAGAGAGAAAGAGAGAGAGAGAGAGAGAGAGAGAGAGCACGGAAAATCAACCTCCCAATTTTTGACAAAGAACTCATCCTCAACTGCTATCTTTCACCTCCTTAGAAGCTTCATGTCTTGAAGAAGTTAGTGAAGGAGCAGAGGCATGAAAAACATAAGTTTATATAATTGAATTTAAAAATTTTTTACCTAGAGTCATATGCATCATCCAAGATTCATTTTTATCTATTTGATTTCAATGATAAACAATATATTAAAACTCTTTTAATATGTTTTTGGATCTTGATTTGCCATTTAAGATTTTAGAATTAATCAGATTAATTCATTAGAACCCTAAATTAGATCAAGAACAAGTGCACTAACATTTTGATGCACTGCAGTGTGTTTAGCACCTTTGGGATGCGCCTTAGGACACCAGGTGTTGTCCCTCTAGCTTGTCCACACCAAGATCGACAGCCCTTGAACAGCTTCTAAAGCTTTATCAATCAATTAGAAAATCAAGTTTTGCCTTTTGAGAGATTATAGATGTAAACAGGACACTAGAAACGATTTCAAGTATTTTTAATTCAAGAGATTATTGTCTAATCTCTTTGAATTGATGAGAGATGAAGAAGAAGAGAATGAGAGGTAGCCAAGGGTGGCGGCACTAAAGAGAGAACAACAGCTTAAGTTTTTTGTTCTTTCATCCTTACACTTATATAGCTAGGTCACCACTTAAAACCCTTGCCACATGTCACCTTTTGATTAGCTCTAAGTTTAATTGACCCAATCACATTGTGCCAAGTGTCAAACCTATATTTAATCTTGACTTTGATAATCTTACATGATTAAAAGACATATGGCAAGCTTATGTGTAGTGCCATGTGTCACCATCTCATGGTGCTACATGTCACCCTGTGAAATGATCAAAATACCCCTATGTCTTAATTTTGAGTTCTTAACCTAAAATAATTATTTCTCTTCTTCTAATCAATTTATATTAAATATAAATTAATTAAGTAATCTCTATTAATTAATTTCTCATTAATTAAATTCATATTTAAACACTTTAAATATAAATTTAACTTATATTATACATCCAATATTTTGGTTTCAAGCCATGCTAGGGACTTTGCAATCTAATTACAAACCAAACCTATTTAATTAATCAATTAAACTCATTAATTAATTAATTAAATCATATTTAATTTGGTGATTACTTGTGTATGTGTGTGACTTACTAGGCTCATCACTAAAATGAGACATGATATCAACTCTTAATATCATCAGAACTCTTTCTTATCATAAATGATTTCTCTAAATCATTTTATGCACCTCATAGACCATGGTTAACACCTAGCATAGCATACCATGGCCACCCAATCAATAATAAGGTTTACCTTAAATGAGCCTATAATCATTGTCGACACCATATTTTGGTCGACCCCTGAAATAAAAGACTTAGAAATCGATCTCCAACGTCAAGTCCATAAGTTGTTCAATCACATTTCCGATCTCTCTTTGCCAGACAACCACATTTCTGATCTCTCTTCAAAAGGAATCGAATCCATACTAAGTCAGCTAAAGTCCCCACCGATCTCTCAAACTAATTGTCAAATCCCCTGACCGGTCAATTATATTTCCGATCTCTCGTGTTAAACGAAATTGAACCGACACTAAACCTTTATGTCACCAGTCTTATTACCGATCTCTCTTTTAGAGGTTTGGGAATAATAAAGTTAAGGTTTCGATCCGGTTTGATAATGATCCCGATCTTAAATGTTCAAGTCAAATTTTCAATTTTAATCAAGTCCCATTTAGCGTTAGTTCCCAGCCGATCTCACGCCTATTGTGTTTTCCGACCTCTTACACTTGGATTAATAATCACTTTTAATATGCTCAAGCAATCAAGTGTTTATGCAATTTAGAGACTTTCCGATCACAATCATTCATCGAACAAAAGGGAGATTTCATTTCATATCAAAATTTATACAAGTCATTCGGTTGGAGGATCACCCCCAGCCTGATCTACATTTTGTTCGCCCCCTCTCTCACCCTCAGCTTCCTCCTCACTATCCTCACCCTCGTCCTGAGGAGCCAGGTCGACCATCCAGGAGAAGTCCTCCTCGGGATAACCCTTCTTAAGCTCGGCCAAGAGATCCCTATGAGCACTCACATAAGCACTGGCCTCCCTCGTCATTGCCTCTTCTTCTTTAGCTTTAAGCTCCTCAGTGAGGCGACCAACTTCATCAGCTCGGAGCGCCTGAACTTCTTCAAGGACATGAGCTCGCTCGGCCAGAACTTGAGCTTGCTCAGCCAGTTTATCCTCGTAGAACTTCATCTGCCCCTCAATTTCAGATATGTAGTTCTGAGCTGATGAGAGTTGAGATCGGAGGGAAGACACTTCATGACCCATTTTCTCGACCTCCTTACCCAGGCGGTGAGCCTTCTCTCGGACAATGTGCTGGTTCACCAAGCACTCCACGTTTAAGCTCATAGATCGGGTCAAGATGTCATCAAGATTGTCCGGAGATAGTCTATCCCGATCCTCCCGGAGGCAGATGGAGGACCCTAAGACCTTAGCAAAGCCTGAATTCTCTCGAACCGTCCGATTCTTCTCCAGTGAATGGAGAAGTACTTGAGCGCCGCGGGAAAGGGGCCTCACTTGTGGTTGGGAAGGACCCCCTTCCGCACTCAGAGCGACCGGAGGAGGTGGAGGCGGCCCTTCTTGGCGAGGAGGAGATCGGACCACTTCTACGACTGGTGGTCCCGAGGGTTCAGATGAGCCTCCTTGTATTTCCCCAGGTTCATGGCCGGGCGTTTGAAGTAGCTCGGAACGCTTCATCTCCCGCACCTTCCGGGAGATCTCCCTCTTCCATTTTCGGCTTTCCTTGGAAGCCTCGCCACTTGCTATACCTGCACAAAGAATAGGTCAGTGAGATCACTAAGGCCCAAGATCAAAGATTATAGAAAATACCAAGGCCGAGGTCAGAGAGCTGAAGCCCGCGATCTTCGCCGGTGATCAGCTGCATTGTCCAGTGATGCAGTTCGGCTGTCACCGCATCTAAGCAAGAGAACTTCTCTCTGCCCGCCTGATCTTTCAGTTCTATCACCATTAAGCCTTCTTCCCTATTCAGAATGATGCGCTTCGGAAGTAAAGGGCCCTGGTGCAGCCAGCTGCGAGGGAAACCCTCAAAGCAGTTCGGAGTTTTGCTCCTCAGAATGAATAAGCGATTCTTCCAATTCTTCAGGGAGGAGGGCAGATCGGTAAAGAGCCCGCAATGTGGCTTCGCCTGGAAGAACCAATACTCGTCGTCCTTTCGACGAGTCAGCCTATGCAGTTCGGCAAATAACTTAGCTGTAGGACGGAGTCCCTTAGCTCTGCAGAGGCCCCTGAAGGCTACTAGGATCCGCCACGAGTTCGGGTGAACTTGGGCGATGCACACTTGGTGAAATTTCAAAACTTCCTTGAAGAAGTCGTCAAGAGGGAACCGCAGACCGGCTTTTAATTATTCTTCGTAGACCATGATCATATCATTCTCTTCGAAGAAGTGATCGGCACAAAGATCGCCGTGACACTTAATCAGCTCGTACGAATCAGGCCGAATGTTGTATTCTTGGCTGAACGATTGCAGGTCGATTTCCTGAAGGATCGACGGTAGCTCGTCCATAGGAAGATTTTCCCTCCCTGAAGAATGTACATGCCTTGAGGGTGCTGCTTGCGCCCGAGCTAGAACAAAGGCCCTAGGAGGTTCAGGTCGCACGCTTGGTCCGACCACCTCCACTTCGTCAGACGGCCATGAAACGTGGACAGAAGAAGGGCTCGCCGCTCTCTGACCTTCGGCACCGTTCATTTTCAAAGAAAAGAGGAAATTTAAACTGAAGGAAAGATCAAAACCCTTATCGGAGCTTGATCGGTGTCGGAAGAGCTTGAAAAATCGAGAGAGTTTTGGAATCGCTCGCGGGAGGCAGAAAATGATATAAGAGAGCAACTGGCTAACCCCAACCCCTATTTATACCCGTCCGAGCATTTAATGCTCACTCTGTTCCAGGCGGTGCATCGGTTAACGGGATTCGCCAGTTGTTTCTGACACGTCTCAAGAATATTCCAGAAATTCCATAAAGAGATCGGCTAGTTAGAGATCGGCGGAGTAAAAGGGATGTTTCGAATTACAGATCGGTTAAGGATCATTCAGTTAAGAACCAGATCGGATAAATACTTTAGAGATCGGAAGCAATAACAATAAAATGATAATTATCAAAATAAAATCTTATTTCCAAAAGCCATATTACATCATTTGGGTGATCTCAAGAGATCGGATTACATTTCCAGAAGGTCAGATTACATCATTTGGGCGATCTCGAAAGATCGGATTACATTTAAAAATCTGATTACATCAAAGGGCCCGATCTCTAAAGATCAGCGGAACATCCTATCTAAAAGGCCTATGTCAAAGCCTAGTCTTGTGGCTGAGCCAAAAGATGTGTTCGACCAGAAGACCGGCCGTGGACATCGGACAGATATACAGCTCAGATGGGGGGACTATGACTCTCATGAGAATGAGAGAGATCGTCATCGGAGTTATTGCTCGGAACCGAGCCGTTGTTGGGACACCCAATGTAGTGGGAAGCCGAATAAACTTTGAAGGGTAGTCACCAAAGATCGGAGGGATATTAGCAGTTTTCTCGCCCGAAATCAATTCGCCGATTATATCGCTCGAACGACTCGAGATCAACATGATCGAGGTCCTCGATCCAGGTCGGTAAATTAGTCCGGTTCTCTCAATGTCATCAAATGAGGTTATTCTCCGATCACCGGGATCGTAAATTTTCAGTCGAGGAACAAAAATGACAATTGGAAAAAGATCAAGAGCGGTTATCATGGCTGGGATTGTTGCCGGAGTAACTAGAACAGGAAAAGTGAGAAGGAAAGAGGAGAAAATCAAGTGTGGAAAGGTTTCCTGTCGAAGGTATATATATAGAGGAAGTCCGAGCATTTATTGCTAAGCAGAAAACGAAGCGGACACCTCGGAAATCGAGGGAAATAAATGCTCTGACTGAACCGGACCAGATACAGGAAAAGACCGGAGTAAGAGAGATCAGGGGAAAGGCCCGGCATGAGAGATCGGAAAGGGAGCGTGTTAGGAAGACCGCAGTAGGAGAGATCAGGGGAAAGGCCCGGCATGAGAGATCGGAAAGGGAGCGTGTTAGGAAGACCGGAAAGGAGTGAGGTCAGAAAACAAAGGGAATAAGACAACTTCTAATAACCGTCATCAGAATCAGAGCCGAGGTAGTTAAAGCGTTGCAGGCGAGATCTCCACCGCACGCCTCATTTGCAGAAACACCCACATTTCTGATAGGCGCCAGAGTACGTCATGGCAGTACTGTACATCCCAATCTCCGCCATTGATCTTACTTATAAGGACGAGCTCAGAACCCTTGGATCAAATAAGAAGACGACAAGACCAGCGCCTTTCATTCCCAGCCCTCGGATCGCCCATGACAAGAAAATTTTGGGCCGTCAGATTAGAAGAGAGAAAGGACAAATATTCTGAAAGGGATCTCAGCCGTTTGTTCTGATTCTCTTTAATTCCTGAGCTTCAGATCATGTCCTTTAAAATCCTGACCTTCCATCTCCCTTAAAACAAATCCTGACCCTTCATGGGGATCACCTGGTTCCTATAAATACCTGCATGAAAACTGTTCAAGGGAGGACAAAAAAAGGAATAGTGATTATAGTGGAAAAGCTCTGAAAATTATTTCAGTTGTGTTACTCTGCTATTTTTTTAGAAGGGCTTCAGAAACCAGTTTTCTAAAGTATCTTCTTAGAAGAGGGATTGGACACTAGAATCCTTAATTTTCAGTTTATTCATTGCTCTACACTTCTCTGGTTCGGTTCTGTTTTCATCACTTTCATATTCATTTTCATTTTCTAAGCTCAGTTTCATGTGTTGCCATTCTGCCCCGCTTACGTTCTGATTTGGTATTCCTCACATTGATTCCCGGACTATTGGCATGTAACTCTGCAAACATTCCTGACTCCAATGCTAATTTAATAGGTTCAATTTCTCACAGGTGAGTGTTTGAATCGTTGTCTTCTCCAGTACATGCTTTTACTTTTCTTTTCTATTTATGCTCGCAATTTTCGTTAAAGTTCGTCTCGTGATAAAAGGTCCCATGTAGGTGGTTATTCTCATGAGTTCATCTTTTGACATAACAATATGTTATTTATTTATTCTCGGTTTTTCATTATCCCTGGATGTAGGTATTTTAGGTACGGGTAATGCATATGTGGTTTAATAAAATGATTAGTTACAGTATTTTAATATAAGAGTTTCTTTTACACGTTCGGGTAATAAGTCAGGGAATCATGAAGATGAATATTTAGACTAGTTCAAGATGACGACTGGGTAAATAAGGGGCCGAAATAAGATTGAATTTCAGACTAACAAATGAAATGGAATAAATGTTACCAGCCAAGAGGTACTGGTAATTGGATTACGTAGGAGATCGGTAAAATTGAGTCTAGTTCTTGCTATCTTGTCATGATGTATTGACGAGTTAAAAGAAGTCTTATTCGGGTCCTTGGTATCTTCAAATGCCAGAATTCCTAGTTTTAGGCTCTTATGATATGTAGCAGTAATCAAATTTTAAGAGGTCAGAAAAATCCTTATCCGTCTCTCATTCAAATAAAGGAGATCGGAGGAGAGTTCTTATCCGGTTCTCAACCAAAATTTTAATAAATATTTAAAAGAGATCGGAGGAGAGTTCTTATCCGATCTCCGATCCAAAATCTTAATACATATTTAAAAGAGATTGGAAGAGAGTTCTTATCCGGTTCTCAACCAAAAATTTAAACAAACATTTAACAGAGATCGGAGGAGAGTTCTTATCCGATCTCCAATTAAATTTTAATACATATTTAAAGAGATCGGAAGAGAGTTCTTATCCGATCTCCAACCAAATTTTTTTTTACAAATATTTAAAAGAGATCGGAGGAGAGTTCTAATCTGATCTCCAACCAAATTTTTTTTAACAAACATTTAAAAGAGGTCGGAGGAGAGTTCTTATCCGATCTCCAATTGACATTCTTAACAAACATTTAAAAGAGATCGGAGGAGAGTTCTTATCCGATTTTCAAATCAAAATTTAACAAATAATCCCATAAAGACTGCCACACAAAAATCAATTCACCAAGGTTATCCTATTTACTTATGTATCTGGGCAATCCAAAAAGGTGAAAAAGCAAATATTCCCTTTTATCAAAAGGACTAACATATTCATTCGAGCCTCCCTAACTATCAATTTTAAAAAGTGTAAGGTTAAATCTGCACACCCTCATTGAGGGACGAGGTGGGGTGCCTAACACCTTCCCCACCCGTTTACGGACCCCGAACCTAGAATCTCTGTCTTTGAAGTGGTTTCATTTAATTCGCATTTCACAAATGGTTTTCTTTAATTTCCCTCAAAATTAAAGTGGCGACTCCTCACTCTTTCCCACTTCGGTGAGTGTTCGTCCAGGCGACCGCAAAACACCTTGCGACAGCTTGGCGACTCCACTGGGGATACTATAGTCTTTAACCCTGATCTAGAGGTCCAAAAGCAGATTTAATTTTATGATCCAACCATAGTTAGGTAGGCTTAGTTCATAAAATTCCATGTTAATTATTGTTATTTTTACTAACCGTTTTGCTTATCTTAATTGTCTGATTTCCTACAGCGCTCTCCGTCAAAAAAAAAAAAGAAAAAGGAAAAATCCCCCATATTGGGAAGAGATAAAGGTGTCCCTTCACACACTGGACACTCACACAATGTCCTCACACACTACAGCCCTATACTCGGGCTTTCTTACCCTTTTAGAAAATAGGAGGGAGTCATGTAGCGGTACCCGTGGGTTTTACCCTATTAGTATCCGTGAAGGCTTCTGCTCATATTGAAACTCGCTCTATTTACTGTGATACCCGTGGAATTTTCCCGACAGTATCATGGGGATAGAATGGGGCTCTACTATTTACAGTAGGGGCAATTTGGGAACCTGTGGCTTTTAAAAGAATTAGACCCTGAGCTTAAACTATCACAACAGTTGGAAACAGTAGTGAAGCTACCTTGTAAGATAGAACTATCCAATTAGGTAGCACCTAACTGGTACCAGGACTCCCCCTATTTTAGGACAAAAGAGGCATGCTTACTCTTACCCTAGTCTGTTTGTTTTATTTTGTTTTTATTTTAGGGTAGTCTTGAATCATACTGTCAGGAAGACCTACACACTTTCCTACTTTGATAAATGTGTAGATATTGCTCTCCCAATAGTATAATTCAAGATTACCTAAATTCACCCTGCTAATAAGTTTTTCCTGCAGGCATCACCAAATTAAGGTCTGTAAAAGGATAAGCATCATTTTTAACATGGCGTCCCCGAGTCAGTCGGTAGAAGGAGTTCTTAGACCGGAACAGAATGCTAAACCATGGCCCGAACCGCCTCATAGTTCAATGCCCCCTCAAAGGGATGCTAGCTCATTGCCCCCATTGGACCTAAGTAAAATTGAGATCAGAATGAACAGTCTCAAGGATCTGTCTAATGATTGGAGGTCACTTCCCGATCAGGTCAAAGCACGATTTGAGGAGAAATATGGGAAAATTGCAGCCTTGATACGAGTTAAAGTCCAAATTTCGGCATTAAAGGCCATGTTGTCAGTCTGGAATCCTAAGTATGGGGTGTTTTCTTTCAATGATATCGATACCACTCCCGCTATGAAAGAATATCAGGCATTGCTAGAAATACCTTACGCAGCGCAGAATCGGATTTACCTACACCTCGAGCATAGGCAGACCTGGAAACGATTTGCACATATGATGGGGATTCCACCGGAAGAAGCAAAGGCTAGGGAAACTGTCAAGGGAAACACGCATGGATGGTATTGGACTTATCTCAAGAAGTGGTTGGATCAATACATCTAAGATGAACAGTGGGAGCAAGCTTCATTGGCACTTGCTTTGGGGATCTATGGCTTAATCTTATTCCCTGGACCTTCCGGAATCGTGACCTGTGGCATTGTGGAAATGTTCTGGGCAGTAGAGAAACAGAAGGTCAATCCGATACCGGCAATTCTAGCAGAGACTTTATTAACCCTTACTTACTGCAGACGACAAGGCAAGGGATCCATTAAGTGCTGTTCTCAGTTGTTGCACCTCTGGATCATCAGTCACATGTGTCCTGTGGAGACGAAGGGGTTAACTTAGTACCCTGACCAGCCTCTCATCTAGAAGATAACCAGATTGGTAATCAGCCCAAGGGATGAGCCGCAGTGGCGAGAATGGATCCTGAGCTTTAATAGCCATGACTACTGTTGGAGGAAATTGTGGACGTCGGGTCAATCCATTTTGGTCAGCACGGGGGATAATCAATCAGTATCCCTAATCGGAGTGACTGGATACACAAGTTACACTCCGGCATTAGTAATGAGACAGTTCGGCTCGACACAGCTCAGAATCGACATTGAAGAATACCACCAAGGTCATTTCTACCATGAGCTCAAGGAAGAGGAAGGGTTGAAAGTAGCTCGCAGATCTTGGGAAAACATCACTCTGATGGAGAGGTCACCTAAAGGCCCAAGTACCACGGGCGATTATCTTAAATGGAGGGTCGACCGGGACCAAGAACACTTGACCACAGATCCAACAAAATTCGAAGATAGCAATCCTCGCCGAAACATCCTTTCAGAAGGAGATGGTGATCGTTTGGCCGAATCCCTGCAAAAGGCAAACACCGAAAACTCACAACTGGAAGAACAAATAAAACAGTTAGAGGACCAACAGCGGATTCTCAAAAGGAAAGTAAGAAGGCTCAGGGAAGAGGCAAGGACCGAAAAGAAGGGGTTTGAAGAGCAAGAAGCACGATGGGAAAGGGAAAAGAGCTCTCTCCAAGTTACGATGAAAGAAGCAGAAGTACAGAACAGCAAGCTTCAGGAGAAAATGAAATATCAAGATATACTCATAGAAGAGTATAAACTAGAAAACAAAAAGAAGAAGCTTGAACTGAAGGAACAAGCACAGCTTATCAACGACATCCTGAAGGAATGCGCTAAAGAGAGAAAAGAAAAAGAAGAACAAGCCGCTCTCTATCAGGAACTAAAAGAAAATGTTGACCAGCTGGAGAGAATGATGGCACAAGGGAAACAAGAACTCCTACCCGAATCCGAGTACGCTCTGAAGATGTTCAACCCCGCCAGACAAGAAGAGAGACTTTACGAATATCTCAGAAAATGTCACCTCATTATAAAGAGCCTTCCAGAGCCTAGGCTAATGTAAAGAATGCCATGTATGAACTATTCAATTAATGGAATGACTTTGGGCCACTGTTTAGCAAAATTGTGAATGAATAGTATGACTCCCGTAGGTACTCCCTCATTAGGGTTATGCGAAAAGTTGGAAGCGCCATATGGACGAGTACCATAGAGGCGTGTTCAATCCAGTCATTCACCGTCAGACTATCGAACAATGCCATGATAAAAGTGATGCAATTATCCTTCTGCAGATTTCATTTCTGGCTCTCAGATGCCACCATATCCTTTGTCCACATCAGGACTCTTTTAATTTTAATCAAAATTCACTAAAATTTATCTTTTTTCAACTTCCCACAGAAAATCAACATTGCTTCAAACAAAGCAAGCCTGACCAGACACGCAGTTCAACCCAAATGAGTGTACTTAACAAGATCACGAACAAAGAGGATAATGGAAGACCAGGAACAAGTCCAGAACCTACAAGGACAGGTGTCCGAATTGAAAGACCAAGTCTCGGAGCTCATGAGACTAATGAGGGAAATGTCTCAGAATAAGCCTACCTCAGAACCCAACTTACCACTACCACCCCCACCTCCTACAACTATGGACTCTCACCATGCTTCGACCTCTTTCACTTTCCAGCCATCAATCCCGGATCCGACAATCATTGTCAATCCGGCCCCACTGAATAATGAACCACCTTTTTCTTATTATCCAGCTGTCTCAAATGCTGAACCTTACCCTTCAGTCCTGATCCCTCCAATTCACCCCGCCCCTTATTTCCCAACTGGGGGAGTATCTCTTGCAATGGGGGGAGAAAATAAGACCAGGGAAAATGAGAAGCTGTCTACTCTAGAGGAAAGATTGAGAGCAATAGAGGGGCTGAACATGTATGGTTCAGTCGACGTAGCGTCACTGAGATTGGTGCCAGACGTGGTGGTGCCGCCCAAGTTCAAAATCCTGGACTTCGACAAGTACACCGGGAACTCGGACCCCCGTATTCACTTGGTAACCTACATTGCCAAAATGTCTGCCTTGATAGAAGATGACAGACTTCTCATCCACTTCTTTTATGAGAGCCTCTCCAGAGCAGCCCTGAGATGGTGCATTCTGTTGGACAGGAGCAAACTGCGCTCCTGGAAGGATTTAGCTGATGTCTTCTTGAAGCAATATAAATTTAACTGTGATGTGGCCCCCACAAGAAGGGACCTCCAAAACCTGGTGCAGAAAGACAGGGAAGGCTTCAAGGAATATGCCCAGAGATGGAGAGAGAAAGCGGCAGAAGTATATCCTCCGGTAATCGATAATGAACTATGCTCCCTGTTCATCGAGACATTGAAGGCTCCTTACTTCAATTTGATGATTGGAAACACTTCCAACAGCTTCTCGGATATTATCCAAGCCGGTGAGAGGATAGAAGCCAATTTAAGGATGGGACGACTGCAGGAGTTGACTGAGAATCCTGCGAAGAAAACTGCCAGTTTTGGCAAAAAGAAGGAGGGTGATGTGCACTCCATCACCCGGCAGAACAATTACTCCCCACTTCCTCAGAATAACTATCGGCCCTATTCTTCTCCCCAGGGCCAAACCATTGCAAACATTCCACCCCCTTTCCCAAATTATCCACACCCACGCCCGCAGTATCCACCACCTACAAATTACCAACCTAGACCACCGCCTCCACCTACTCAACCCAGACCACCTCAAAACAACCCGAGACCACCTAGAAATCCTGATCCACCTCTTCCCCTGCTACTCAGTGAAATATACCGATACCTTATCGGTATAAACCAGATAGTACCAGTTCCCCTTGACCCAATCCAGCCACCATACCCCAAGTGGTATGATGCCAGTGCCCGGTGAGAGTATCATGGAAGGGCACAAGGGCACTCTACTGATAATTGTGGGGCACTTAGGGGGAGAGTGCACTTCCTGATCAGGAATGGATGGTTGAAGATTGAGGGAAACGGTTCCCCTCCCAATGTTACCTCAAACCAGTTGCCCAATCATAATACGGGCAATGGTGTAAACATGATAGAGTTAGACGAAGGGAGGTCGGCACCTGAGGTAGACGAGCTGATTCCTCACTTTGAGGAAATTTTTAGAATGGCAGTAAGGGAAGGTTACCTCCACCGTCAAACCCTAGAACCTGAGATTGAAACGGGATGCCCCTATCATGGAGGAGCAGCTGGTTATGAGCTGTAAAATTGTGAAGAATTTAAACAAGAAGTCCAGAACTTATTGTCCTTCAAAGTTCTGAGATGCCAGGCAAGATCCAAAACGGAGGAAGGAGTAAATACAGCTCGACTTGGCCAAAACATCTCTACCCCTAATCACAGGATTACTTTCTCACCCCCAGTATCCACACCACCAGTAACGGTCATCCGAACCCCGCCTCAGCTCCCTGTCACAAATACCCATGCCATACCTTGGAATTATAACTTTTAAGTTTTCACCCAAGGAGCGTTAAGCAGTACATCGGCTCCTAATCTTGCTTCACCTTTAGCACCTTCAAAACCGTGCTTCACTCCTCATGAGCATTTTAAGATGACTTATGCCGGACCTACCAGCAGTACTACTCCCCAAGCTAATCCTCAGCCTATCACTGCCACAAAATCCTCCCCACTTGAGCAAGAAGTCGAGTTTATAACTCAAAGTGGGAGATGTTACGGGTATGAAGAAAAAGAAAAGAAAAAAGGGAAAGTAAAAATGGGAGAGTCACAGAAGAGCACAGAAGAGGAGGTTGAAAAAATGAAGGAAGTAGAACCTGCAGGACCAAGGGAGGAAGAGGAGCTGCTGCTTTAAATAATGAAGCAAAGTGAATATGATGTGGTGGAACAGTTGAGAAAGACACCTGCTCGAATTTCACTGCTATCACTAATTCTGAGCTCTAAGGTGCACCGTCAAGCCCTGCAGAAAATTCTGGATCAGGCCTTTGTGAACCCCGACATCACACCGGGGCAGTTTGAGAAGATAGTGGGACAAATCCAGGCATCCAGTTTTGTCACTTTCTCAGAAGAAGAGATAGACCCTGCAGGCTTAGCCCACACTAAGGCCCTACATGTGACTGTTAAGTGTAAAGGTTGCATAGTAGCCAAGGTCCTTATTGATAATGGATCCATGCTCAATGTACTGCCTAATGCCACCTTGGCTAGGTTGCCGGTTGACCGTTCAAATATACGTCAAAGTGCTATGGTAGTAAGAGCCTTTGACGGTACTAGAAGAGAAGTGTTGGGAGACATTGACTTGCCCCTTCAAATTGGTGCATGCACCTTCAACGTCACATTCCAAGTGTTGAACATCGAACCTGCCTACACTATGTTGCTAGGGAGGCCTTGGATCCATTCAGCGAATGCCGTTCCTTCAACTTTGCACCAGAAGATAAAGTACATTATGGACGGCAAAATCATCACTGTCAGAGGGGAAGAAGCCATGTTGGTCACTAAGCCACAATCACTTCCTTATGTGGAAGCTGCTGAGGAGTCATTGGAAAGCTTTTTCCAGGCCCTCGAATTACAAGAAACTGTCTCAAGGAATGATGGGGCTATGGCTATGGTAGCCAAGGTGATGTCAAGGAATGGGTACGAAGAAGGCAAAGGGCTAGGCTCCGCATTGCAAGGGATCGTCGAACCTATACCGGCTATCCAGAAGATAGGCCGTTGCGGTTTGGGTTATGAGGAAGATGCCCTCATGGACGGGCGATTCTAGATGAGGAACAGGCTTCGGGACCAAAGATTTGATCAGAAAGTCGGGAAAATGAAGGTAGTCCCGAGGATCACGGAGGTCTTCACTAAGTCAGTCATTGAAAATCCGGCAGAGATTGAAGAATCACCCGATGAACCATCCATCGATGTCATCCACCTCGACTCCTTGTATGAGGCTCTGGTTGCACCAATAGCTGAGGGTCAAGAACTAGATAACTGGACAGCAGAGGACATCCCTGTACTTAATTTCGAGTAAAGTACTTTTGGTTATCTACACTTGATCATTTTGTCCATGATGGCAAGTGTAATATTGTAAATGGATCCTTTTCTTATGTCGTAAATGTTAATGAATTAATAGCGCATTCTATATCTAATTCTCTTTTCTTCTGAAATCCAATTCTTTTCTTTTGAAATCCATTCTTATAATACATTCCATTTTCATTTATTCAGGACCACCCATCAATCAATACCTAATAATTCAGTAGACTCAGAAACTCCTCTGGTTAATTTTGAAACCCCCATAACTGCCATTACTTCAAGTGATTCTAAGGTGGAGCTCACAGAAGAAAGAGATAAAAGAGATGAACCTTCTCTAGTGCCTTGTGGAGACGAAACGCACACTGTAAACTTAGGCACGGAAGAAGTGAAAAGGGAACTTAAGGTTGTGAAGAGTGAAGAATTAGAAGAGATGATCAGTTTGCTCAAGGAATTCCTGGACGTATTTTCTTGGATCTATGACGACATGATTGGTTTGGACCCTCATATAGTGACGCACAAGATTCCCCTAATTCCAGGGACAATCCCGGTAAAGCAGAAACTAAGAAGAATGAATCCTGACACACTGCTCAAAGTTAGGGATGAGGTTAAGAAGCAGTATGATGCTGGGTTTCTGGAGGTGGTCGAGTATCCCCAATGGATGGCTAGCGTTATCCCGGTAATGAAGAAGGACGGGAGAGTCAGGGTCTGCGTTGATTACAGGGATCTTAATAAAGCAAGCTTGAAAGACGATTTTCCTCTTCCACACATTGATGTGTTAGTAAACAATGCTGCAGGATTAGGCAGGTGTTCGTGTATCGATGGGGCATCTGGGTACAATCAAATCCCAATGGATGAGCAAGACAAGGGGAAAACTGCTTTTATCACTCAATGGGGAGTATTTTGCTATCGGGTCATGCCTTTCGGATTAAAGAATGCTGGCGCCACTTACCAACGCGCTATGGTCACATTATTCCACGATATGATGCATAAAGAAGTGGAGGTGTACGTGGATGATATGATCATTAAATCCAGGGGAGAAGAGAGCTATGTGCAAGTACTGAGGAAAGTATTCGAGAGACTTAGGAAATATCAGCTGAAACTGAACCCTGCCAAGTGCATATTCGGAGCTAGATTTGGGAAATTATTGGGATTCATAGTGAGCGAGAAAGGAATAGAAGTTGATCCGGACAAAGTCCGAGCCATTCAAGAGATGCCATCCCCAAAAACAGAAAGAGAGGTGTGCAGTTTTCTGGGGAAGTTAAACTACATATCAAGGTTTATTTCCAATCTCACCGCTAAAGCTGAGCCTATTTTTAGACTAATCCGAAAGAACAACACCACTCAATGGGATTCAGTTTGTCAAGAAGCTTTCAAGAAAATCAAGCAGTATCTGTCAAACCCACCAGTATTGGTTCCGCCGGTGGCAGGAAGGCCCCTGATTCTGTATATGGCAGTCCAACAAAGCTCAATGGGATGTGTTTTGGGGCAACATGATGATACCGGCCGAAAGGAGAGGGCTATTTATTACCTGAGCAAGAAATTCAATGATTGTGAGTCAAGGTACTCTTTCCTAGAGAAAACTTGCTACGCGTTAGCCTGGACAGCGAATCGCCTCAAACACTACATGTTGAATCATAAGACATGGCTCATCTCCAGAATGGATCCTATTAAGTATGTATTCGAGAGCCCATTCGTGCCAGGAAGGATAGCCAAATGGCAGGTCATACTCTCCCAATATGACATTGTCTATATGACCCGAAAAGCAGTCAAAGGTAGCGTGATCGCTGATCTCCTAGCAGAAAACCCCATCCAGGATTATGAAGCCCTGGATTTTGAGTTTCCTGATGAGCATATCAACGAAGTAGACTGCGGAGAAGAAGAGCCAGCTGATGTATGGGAAATGTATTTTGACGGAGCTGTCAATCTGTCCGATAATGGAATCGGAGCTGTGTTGGTATCCCCGGATGGAAAACACTTTCCGATAGCTATCAAGTTGAGATTTGACTGCACTAACAACGTTGCAGAATACGAAGCTTGTGTGATGGGTCTACAGGCCGCCATCGAGATGAAAGTCAGGAAGCTAGAGGTATATGGAGACTTAGCCCTGATCATTTATCAAGTCAAGGGAGAATGGCAAACTAAGGATCCAAAGCTAATCCCATATCAGAAGTACTTAATGGAGTTGATTAAGAAGTTCAAAGAAATCTCTTTCACTCACCTTGGTCGAGACAAGAATCAATTTGCAGACGCCCTAGCCACCCTGGCTGTTATGGCTCAAATGGAGGAATGGCAGGCGACTCAGGTATTAAAGATTAAAGCAAGGAGCGAGCCGGTATACTGCTTCATGGTCGAAGAAGAACCTAATGGTAAACCTTGGTATCATGACATCTTGCTTTATATCAGAACCAGAGTGTTCCCCTTAGGGGCAAGCAGAAACGAAAGGAGAATGATCTGGAGATTAGCATTGGGATACTTCCCCAGTGGCGAAATTCTATACAAAAGGGGGTCCAACGGTGAACTGTTGAGATGTGTGGACGGAAAAGAGGCGAAGAGAATCCTTGTCACACCTTACCCCTCCGTAAGGCATAACATGATCCCGTAGAATACTTAATGAACTATCGAACTTTACCTACCGATAACTCATTGAGTACCCTACAAAGGATTTTAAAACAATTTTCTTACATTTTGGAAGTGGTGAGCATTTTGGTAGGAATTAAAAACCATTTATTCAAAGTTTAAATACTAGTAAAAATTTTTATCCATTTTAATTTTGCCGCAAATTTTATAAAAATTTTGACAGAGTTCCCTCTGTATTTTGAGAAACCAGTTCTTCAAAGACCTGTAAAAAGCACTTCCAAAAATATTTCACAACTCCCAACCTTCAATAACTCAATCATCTCAATTCAATACACTTCAAAATAATTTCACAATACAAATCAAGTTTTCTCATCTCAAAATATTTAATATTTCCATTCACCAAGCATAAAGCAGAAAATCCATATGTACAAATATTAAATTTACAGAAGAGAATCCAAAATAATACTATTACAATTTATTTACAACTGCTCAACTACATTGATACATACAACATTTTTATATTTACATCAAGATTGTCTACAAGGGTATAAAATAATACCCGTACAAAATGATCAGAGTAGTCCTCGATTTATGACTCACTCTGCTGCTTTCTCCTTGCTCTTATCTGCGACAGCAAAATAAGCTATCGCTGAGTATAAAAATACTCAGTGGTGCACAATAAAAATTTAAAATACAATAAATAAATCATTTATTGTCAAACACAATTTAATTATTTCTCAGTCACATTTTGCAAATATCAAAGTCCATAATGACACCATTTTGTCAAATAATCCATTAAACACAGTTTAGTCAAACAATTTCATAATCACAGTATTGCCAAAGTCATACACAACTTAAGTCATGACACAAAATTTCCGATCAATGCCGTGTTGTACACCACGACAAAGCAATCTACAACCCCATTAATCGAAATCAATGAGGGAGGTGGCTAGCTAGCTAATGAGTACTCATCCGATCTACAACCTCAACTGGCAAGCCAGAGAGGGAGGAAAATAAACGATCTCAACCCCATAAATGGAGAAGGAAATGTGATACTGTCATGCTAAGTGTGAATCCAAAATCAATTTAAAACAATTATTTTCAATAATTTATGATAGATCCCAAACAATTTTCAAAGTCATTTTTTTAGTCACAAAGTGGCAACACAATTCATAAATAACACAATGACTTCATAAAGTATAGCAATTCAAATTTTCAATTGGAAAACAATTACATAAATTTATTGTGCACAAACCTGACTGGAGTCGCCTCGAAGCCTTGACTCAGTCTCTTTGAGTTTCCAAGTCTTTTTCAGCTGAAACACACAATTTCATAGTGTTTTAGTACCATAACTTAACATAAGTCCAAAAATAAATTTAACTTCACTTTAACTAGCTCTATTGCGTTAAATTCGACGTTCTCGAAGTTTTTGTGTTTCGGGTTACTATTCACTATACTATTCAAGTCAAATTGTTGACTTTTTAAGGATTAATAGGTATGGGAACTCCAACTTCACCCACATACCACATTTTGGTCATTAAACTTGTTGGTTTTGGTCATTTTCTCAAAGCTTAGGTCATTTTGGCAAAATTGCCAATTTTCGGTTTTGGTGCTCCGAAGTTACACTGTTCCATTGGTCAATCTACTGTTGGAATTTGGCAAAACTTCCTTCATAGAAAATGTTCCTTATTGTCTTAAGTGTATTCTCATTTTTGGATCACCCCAATCGGAGTTTTGTAGCTCAAGTTATAGCCAAAATACGATTCTGTTTACGTGCTTATTTATCGATATTTTGGTTCTGGCAGATTTTTGATCCAACTTTGTTCAGTAATTTGATCAAGTTAAGTTCATAATTTGGTCTAACTTTCTTCATATGAAATGTTCTACTATGTCTTAGGTTTCCATCGGTTCAAGAATCACCTAAATCAGAGTTTTCTAGAGAGAGTTATAGCCATTCAAACATTACTGCTCAAATGGCAATTCTGCAGTTTTTCAGGTACAGTAACTCAACTTTGCTCAATAATTTGAATGGGTTAATGGCATAATTTGGGTTGGTGTTCTTCATGAAAGTTTTAGATCTATATCTTATCTAATTTCTGGTAAAATTTCAGGTCAATTTGACCTGTCTAGCTCGAATTATGACCAAATGAACAGTTACTATTCATTTGGTCAGTTTGGTGCAGTGGCAGCCTGCTCTCATTTCACTTTGGTCAATTGGTTCAACAAGTTTTGGTCAGTTTTTGGGCATGGTTCCTTAATGAAAATTGTGTCATTTTATGTCTATTTTCATCTCCAATTAGTGGCATATCAATTGGACTTGTAAAATTTCTGTTTTGGTCCTTCAAAGTTGGTTTGGTCATGCTGCCAGCAGCATGACCATTTGACCTACGAATTTAACTTTCATTCTCACAATTTTCACACATCTCTTTTGGTCATTATTGACCATTTTTTTATCTCACAATAGACCAAAGTCATCATTTATGCATTTCTCTAAAATTTGCCTCAAAACCCTAATCTCACTACTTTGTTGCAATTAATCACATTTAAGAATTTCAACTAATTAAAGCTTTTAAACTCATTCTAATGCATCAAACCTCAATTACATGTTCAATTCTATCAATTCCATCAAACCCTAACCCCCGTCAAGTTGGCTAAATTTCCCTTTTTCCCTCAACAAAATATTTCTTTCCTTTTTCATTTAATTTTCACTTGCTCAACATCATTTTCATAAGTATAAACTAATTTAAGTTAGGAGAGGGAGACTTACCTTTGATGAAGCTTTTCCCAACTTCAATCTCTTCACTTTTTCTTCCTTTCTTTGCTTCTAAGTTCTTAACCAAGGTCTAATATCAAGATTTGGTGTTGGGAATTATGGAAATTATGAAGAAAATTTAGAGTTTTATGAGTTTCAAATATTCATCAATAGAGGATTTTTGAGAGAAATGGTGAGAGAGAGGGACGGTTGGACATGGGGAGGAAGAAAGTGATTTTTTTCTTTTTAATTGTTAGTAATTATCCCCTTTTAGAAGATCAAAAATCTCAATTTAATAAAATAAATTAATTAATTCTTTATGACATCATGCATGATGTCATCACCTTTGACTTTTTCATCTTCTTTCTTTTTTTTTTCTATTTATTTTTTTTCTATTAGTTCTTTAATTTAATTCTCGATTCCGAAATTTTTTTTTCTCTGATTTTATTTGTGATTAGGTCGAGTCACTCTCGGGTCAATTGACCAAATTGCCCCTCGATTCATCGGTTTGCAATTAATTCCATATTTCTTCCGGCTCACGACCTAATTATTTGACCGACTTATGATTCTTTTTCGTGATTATCTCTTTTCACTGTGTTCATAAGGGTCCTAAGGACCGCAGCGTCACTTTTTACGGTTCGAAATTTGAGTTTAAAATGACTTCGCAGTCGTTCCCGAGGAGGTCACTCATCGCTGTAACTCTCGGCTCGTTTAACCTCTTATGTTCTGTTTTTCTTATTTATAGTTAACTAATTAAACATTACTAATTATCTGTGTTTATGGTTTCTCTAGTTGTCTTAAGTATGGTTCTAATCCCCTTAATTGTCCGGACCGACACGGGTCACCGAAACAGTGAAATCTACTAGGCTATACAAATAGGGGTGTTACAATTCTCCCCCCCTTAAATAAATTTCGTCTTGAAATTTTTACCTGGTATCAATCTCTGAACAGCTGTGGGTGTTGTCTCCTCATGTCCTCCTCTCGTTCCCAAGTAGCCTCCTGGCCCGAATGATGGTTCCACAGCACTTTTACCAACGGTATCTGCTTGTTCCGTAGCTGCTTCACCTCATAAGCCAGAATCTTTATGGGTTCTTCTTCATATGTGAGGTCTGGATTCACTTCAATTTCTTCTACTGGTAGTACATGAGATGGGTCTGATCGATACCTCCTTAACATGGACACATGGAAGACATTATGTATCTTCTCCAACTCTGGAGGTAGTGCCAACCGATATGCTAAAGGACCCACTCTTTCCAGAACCTCATATGGCCTAATAAAACGAGGACTTAGTTTCCCCTTTCTGCCGAATCTCATAATTCTCTTCCAAGGAGAAACTTTGAGGAAAACTTTCTCACCCACTGCATACTCAATATCTCTTCTTTTCAAATCAATATAGGACTTCTGACGGTCTGATGCAGCTTTAAGTCGACCTTTGATCACCCTGATTTTCTCTTCAGTCTGTTGAACAATTTCGGGTCCGATCATTTTTCTTTCACCCACGTCATCCCAACACAACGGGGTTCTACATTTTCTGCCATACAAAGCTTCATATGGAGGCATCCCAATGCTTGATTGGTAGCTGTTGTTGTAAGCAAACTCAATCAAAGGCAAGTGTGTATCCCAACTACCCTCAAACTCAATCACATAAGCCCGTAGCATGTCCTCCAAGATCTGATTTACTCTCTCAGACTGGCCATCTATCTGTGGGTGGAATGCAGTACTGAAGTTCAATCTAGTTCCTAGGGCTCTCTGAAGACTACCCCAGAATCTAGAAGTGAACCTAGGATCTCTGTCTGATACGATGGATACTGGCACTCCATGCAGTCTCACAATCTCATCGATGTATAATCTGGCCAATCTGTCCAAACTGTAGTCCATTTGGACTGGCAGAAAATGAGCAGACTTAGTCAGTCTGTCGACAATGACCCACACTGCATCATGACTCTTCTGTGTCCTTGGAAGTCCCATTACAAAATCCATAGTTATTCTTTCCCATTTCCATTCCGGCACTGGTAGTGGATGTAACAACCCAGTGGGTACTTGATGCTCTGCCTTTACTTGCTGACAAGTTAGGCATTTGGACACAAACTCTGCCACATCTCTCTTCATACCCATCCACCAGTAATGCTCCTTTAGCCCTCTATACATTTTTGTACCACCAGGGTGCATGGCAAAAGGAGACTCATGTGCTTCCTTCAAAATGATCTACCTCAAATCAACATCATTAGGAACACACATTTTGCCCTGGTGTAGCAGTAAACCATCATCTCTGATTGAGAACTCTGGTTTCTTGCCCTGTCTGACTTCTTCCAACAGCTTCTGATACTTTCATTATTATGAGCAGCCATTCTGATCTGATCAATTAACATTGGCTGTACATGCCATGCAACTGTTGTCTGCCCATCATCATTAATCTCTAAACTGGCATGTAATGATCTCAACTCATGCACCAAATACAAAGGAGTAACTTGTAGACTTGCCATAGTCTTGTGACTTAGGGCGTCAGCCACAACATTAGCTTTCCCTGGCTGATAGTCTATCAGACAATTATAGTCTTTTATCAACTCTAACCATCTCCTCTGTCTCAAATTCAACTCTTTCTGGGTGCCCAAATACTTCAAACTCTTATGATCTGTAAAGATGTAACACTTTTCCCCATACAAATAGTGTCTCCAGATCTTAAGAGCAAACACAATAGCTGCAAGCTCCAAATCATGTGTTGGATAGTTCCTCTCATGCGGTTTCAGCTGGCGTGATGCATAGGCAATGACATTTCGATCTTGCATCAACACACAACCTAACCCATTATGAGAAGCATCGCTGTAAACTGTATATTCTTTACCCGGTGTAGGTAAAGTCAGGACTGGAGCTTCAATCAAACATTTCTTCAATTCATCAAAACTCTGTTGGCATTTATCCGTCCACTGAAATTTTACATCTTTTCTAAGTAGCTTGGTCAATGGAGATGACAACATAGAGAATCCCTTCACAAATCGACGGTAGTATCCAGCTAACCCTAGAAAACTGCGAATCTCTGTGCCATTTCTGGGTGACTTCCAATTAAGGATAGCTTCAATCTTGCTAGGATCTACCTTAATACCCTCTGCTGATACTATGTGCCCCAAAAAGGATATCTCCTTCAGCCAAAATTCACATTTCGATAGTTTGGCATATAGCTGTTTCTCCCTCAAAGTCTGTAGTACAATCCGCAGATGTCTATCATGCTCTTCTGCATTCCTCGAATAGACCAATATATCATCAATAAACACCACAACAAACTGATCGAGGTATGGTCTAAAGATAGTATTCATCAGATCCATAAAAGCAGCCGGAGCATTAGTTAACCTGAATGGCATGACCAAGAACTCATAATGGCCATAGCGGGTTCTGAAGGCAGTTTTAAAAATACTCTACTCTTGTACTTTCAGCTGATAATAACCTGATCTCAGGTCAATTTTGGAGAACACAGCTGCACCCCTCAACTGATCAAACAAATCATCAATGCGGGGCAATGGATATCTATTCTTTATTGTCACCTTATTCAACTGCCGATAGTCAATGTATAACCGGAGAGTGCCATCCTTCTTCTTTACAAATAACACCGGCGCTCCCCAAGGTGACACACTAGGGCGGATAAAGCCCTTATCAAGCAATTCTTGCAATTGCACTTTCAATTCTTTCAATTCTGCTGGTGCCATTCTATATGGCATTATGGAGATTGGGTCCACACCAGGCATAAGATCAATTTCAAACTGCACTTCTCTTTCTGGAGGTAATCCTGGCAATTCATCAGGAAATACATCCGGAAAGTCACATACATTAGGAATGTCCTTCAGTGCTGGACTCCCCACTTGGGTGTCTATCACATGTGCCAAGTAAGCCTCACACCCTTTTCTAATCATTTTTCGGCGGTCTGGTGAAATGATGTTTGAAGGTAATCTTGTCTCTCCCCATGTATTACTACATCACCATACCGAGGAGACCAAAAGTGATCTTGATCTCTGATCCAATCATGGCGTGATGCCTGGCTAACCAATCCATGCCCAAGATAATGTCATAATCTCTAAAGGGCATTTCAATTAAGTCTGACAAGAAAATATGTCCTTCGATCACCAAAGGACAATCTCTATATAGCCTATTTACCCTGACCTCCTTGCCTAATGGACTAGTTACTAGCACATCATAGTCCATTGATACACACTGAATAGCAGTAGGACACATCACACTAGCACTAACATACGAATGTGTGGAGCCAGGATCAAATAACACATACATATCTTGGTCAAGGATGGAGAAAATACCAGCTACAACATCTGATGTTTCAGCCTCTTCCCTCTGACGCATGGTATACACTGCGGTAGTGCGCCACTAGGTGCTTGGTGGTTAACGGTGCTCGACTTCGAGGGTGTTACGGGACCCCTACCTCTGCCTCTACCTCTAGCAACTGACGGTGACCCCCTAGGTGCAGAGACTTGGGTTGATCCTTCAGATGTGGCAAAAGATCCAGACCGGCGCGGACTAGTGCAATCCTTAGCGAAATGTCCGCTCCTTCCACAATTAAAGCATGCACCAGTAGCCTTGAAACAAACCCCACCATGAGTTCTACCACACGTTTCACACTGCCGGATCGATAGAGATCCTCGAGAAGCTTGTTGGGTCGGCTGACCAGACCGAGGTGGTCTTTGGCCAGAAAATCTGCCTCTACCTCTACGGGAGCTAGATCCCCCAAACTGTTTCCTCTTGCCAGAACCACTTTCAGATGCTTGTCCAGTAGTCTTTTCAGCCTTCTCTTTCTCTTGTGAACCCTTCTTCACTGCCCCTTCGGATTCTATCCTTTCTAATTCCAAGGCTTGTGAGATTAATTCAGCAAAATTCTGATGTCTGAAACCCACAACTTGCATTCTCAGACTCTGCCTTAGCCCGGACTCAAACCTCTTGCATCTGTCTCTGGGGGTGGAGACTAAGCTTCCAGCATAGTGGCTTAGCCTTGAGAAATTTCTCTCATATTCTGCTACAGTTCGGTTCCCTTGTTTCAAACTCAAAAATTCTTGCAACTTCATATCCACATATGCATCTGGAACCCATTTCTGCCTGAATTCCCTCTGGAAGTCTGTCCATGTCAGCACAGGTGGCTCAACCAGGCTGTGGGGGATGGTCTTCCACCATTCAAACACATCCCCTTGCAACAAGGAAACAGAATACTCAAACTTCAACTCTTCCGTACATTGCAGCTTTCTGAAAACTCGTTCCATTCTTTCCAACCACTATTCTGCCTCCAGTGGATCCACAGTGCCTTTAAACTCAGTGGCCCCAAATTTCATCAATTTTTCATACTGCCAAGCTGAGGGCTGTGGTTGTGCTACAGGTATTGGCATCTGGGCTTGGGGTGGCACATTACCCACCATTTGCTGAAAGAAGGCAGTCATCTGCTGCATAAATTGAGCAGGAAACTGCGGTGCTGGAGCAGGAGCTGGAGTGGCTGACCCACTCACATTCTGGAGTGCTGGGGCTTCCCCTTGAACCTCAGCCTCAACAGATTGTTCTTCGGAATGATCTCCTCCTTCCATTCCGTTTTCTCAAATTTTCTGCTTCCTGTGATCAAACACAAAGAGGTTGACCTCCGTTAGTGCATATTCATGATGTAAATATGTCATATGTATCAATTAAGGACACTTGAGCAGTTGTACTTATCAATAAAATATTCATACACATAGTCAAAATTTATTGAAAAACCATGCTCTGATACCACTAAAACATGTCACACCTTACCCCTCCGTAAGGCATAACATGATCCCGTAGAATACTTAATGAACTACCGAACTTCACCTACCGATAACTCATTAAGTACCCTACAAGGGATTTTAAAACAATTTTCTTACATTTTGGAAGTGGTGAGCATTTTGGTAGGAATTAAAAACCATTTATTCAAAGTTTAAATGCTAGTAAAAATTTTTGTCCATTTTAATTTTGTCACAAATTTTATAAAAATTTTGACAGAGTTCCCTCTGTATTTTGAGAAACCAGTTCTTCAAAGACCTATAAAAAGCACTTCCAAAAATATTTCACAACTCCCAACCTTCAATAACTCAATCATCTCAATTCAATGCACTTCAAAATAATTTCACAATACAAATCAAGTTTTCTCATCTCAAAATATTTAATATTTCCATTCACCAAGCATAAAGCAGAAAATCCATATGTACAAATATTAAATTTACAGAAGAGAATCCAAAATAATATTATTACAATTTATTTACAACTGCTTAACTACATTGATACATACAACATTTTTATATTTACATCAAGATTGTCTACAAGGGTATAAAATAATACCCGTACAAAATGATCAGAGTAGTCCTCGATTTAATAGCAGCTCACTCTGCTGCTTTCTCCTTGCTCTTATCTGCGACAGCAAAATAAGCTATCGCTGAGTATAAAAATACTCAGTGGTGTACAATAAAAATTTAAAATACAATAAATAAATCATTCATTGCCAAACACAATTTAATTATTTCTCAGTCACATTTTGCAAATATCAAAGTCCATAATGACACCATTTTGTCAAATAATCCATTAAACACAGTTTAGTCAAACAATTTCATAATCACAGTGTTGCCAAAGTCATACACAACTTAAGTCATGACACAAAATTTTCGATCAATGCCGTGTTGTACACCACGACAAAGCAATCTACAACCCCATTAATTGAAATCAATGAGGGAGGTGGCTAGCTAGCTAATGAGTACTCATCCGATTACAACCTCAACTGGCAAGCCAGAGAGGGAGGAAAATAAACGATCTTAACCCCATAAATGGAGGAGAAAATGTGATACTGTCATGCTAAGTGTGAATCCAAAATCAATTTAAAACAATTATTTTCAATAATTTATGATAGATCCCAAACAATTTTCAAAGTCATTTTTTTAGTCACAAAGTGGCAACACAATTCATAAATAACACAGCGACTTCATAAAGTATAGCAATTCAAATTTTCAATTGGAAAACAATTACATAAATTTATTGTGCACAAACCTGACTGGAGTCGCCTCAAAGCCTTGACTCAGTCTCTTTGAGTTTCCAAGTCTTTTTCAGCTGAAACACACAATTTCATAGTGTTTCAGTACCATAACTTAACATAAGTCCAAAAATAAATTTAACTTCACTTTAACTAGCTCTATTGCGTTAAATTCGACGTTCTCGAAGTTTTTGTGTTTCGGGTTACTATTCCCTACACTATTCAAGTCAAATTGTTGACTTTTTAAGGATTAATAGGTATGGGAACTCCAACTTCACCCACATACCACATTTTGGTCATTAAACTTGTTGGTTTTGGTCATTTTCTCAAAGCTTAGGTCATTTTGGCAAAATTGCCAATTTTCGGTTTTGGTGCTCCGAAGTTACACTGTTCCATTGGTCAATCTACTGTTGGAATTTGACAAAACTTCCTTCATAGAAAATGTTCCTTATTGTCTTAAGTGTATTCCCATTTTTGGATCACCCCAATCAGAGTTTTGTAGCTCAAGTTATAGCCAAAATACAGTTACTGTTCATGTGCACTGTTCATACTGGTATTTTGGTTCTGGCAAATTTTTGATCTAATTTTGTTCAGTAATTTGATCAAGTTAAGTTCATAATTTGGTCTAACTTTCTTCATATGAAATGTTCTACTATGTCTTAGGTTTCCATCGGTTCAAGAATCACCTAAATCAGAGTTTTTTAGAGAGAGTTATAGCCATTCAAACATTACTGCTCAAATGGCAATTCTGCAGTTTTGCAGGTACAGTAACTCAAATTTTCTCAATAATTTGAATGGGTTAATGGCATAATTTGGGTTGGTGTTCTTCATGAAAGTTTTAGATCTATATCTTATCTAATTGCTGGTAAAATTTCAGGTCAATTTGACCTGTCTAGCTCGAATTATGACCAAATGAACAGTTACTATTCATTTGGTCAGTTTGGTGCAGTGGCAGCCTGCTCTCATTTCACTTTGGTCAATTGGTTCACCAAGTTTTGGTCAGTTTTTGGGCATGGTTCCTTAATGAAAATTGTGTCATTTTATGTCTATTTTCATCTCCAATTGGTGGCATATCAATTGGACTTGTAAAATTTCCGTTTTGGTCCTTCAAAGTTGGTTTGGTCATGCCGCCAGCAGCATGACCATTTGACCTACGAATTTAACTTTCATTCTCACAATTTCCACACATCTCTTTTGGTCATTATTGACCATTTTTTTATCTCACAATAGACAAAGTCATCATTTATGCATTTCTCCAAAATTTGCCTCAAAACCCTAATCTCACTACTTTGTTGCAATTAATCACATTTAAGAATTTCAACTAATTAAAGCTTTTAAACTCATTCTAATGCATCAAACCTCAATTACATGTTCAATTCTATCAATTCCATCAAACCCTAACCCCCATCAAGTTGGCTAAATTTCCCTTTTTCCCTCAACAAAATATTTCTTTCCTTTTTCATTTAATTTTCACTTGCTCAACATCATTTTCATAAGTATAAACTAATTTAAGTTAGGAGAGGGAGACTTACCTTTGATGAAGCTTTTCCCAACTTCAATCTCTTCACTTTTTCTTCCTTTCTTTGCTTCTAAGTTCTTAACCAAGGTCTAATATCAAGATTTGGTGTTGGGAATTATGGGAATTATGAAGAAAATTTAGTGTTTTATGAGTTTCAAATATTCATCAATGGAGGATTTTTGAGAGAAATGGTGAGAGAGAGGGACGGTTGGACATGAGGAGGAAGAAAGTGATTTTTTTCTTTTTAATTGTTAGTAATTATCCCCTTTTAGAAGACCAAAAATCCCAATTTAATAAAATAAATTAATTAATCCTTTATGACATCATGCATGATGTCATCACCTTTGACTTTTCCATCTTCTTTCTTTTTTTTTTCTATTTATTTTTTTCTATTAGTTCTTTAATTTAATTCTCGATTCCGAAATTTTCTTTTCTCCGATTTTATTTGTGATTAGGTCAGAGTCACTCTGGTCAATTGACCAAATTGCCCTCATAGTTCATCGATTTGCAATTAATTTCATATTTCTTAGCTCCTCGACCTAATTATTTGACAGACTTAAAAGTTCTTTTTCTTGATTATATCTTTTCCACTGTGTTCATAAGGGTCCTAAGGACCGCATGGCGTCACTTTACGATTCGAAATTTGAGTTTAAAATGACTTAGCGATCGTTCGAGGAGGTTACTCATGTTTGTGACTCTCACTGCTTAACCTCTTATGTTCTGTTTTTCTTATTTATAGTTAACTAATTAAACATTTCTAATTATTTGTGTTTATGGTTTCTCTAGTTGTCTTAAGTATGGTTCTAATCTCCTTAATTGTCCGGATCGACACTGGTCACCGGAACAGTGAAATCTACCAGGCTATACAAATAGGGGTGTTACAATCCTTTTCGAGACTCATGAGGGAAACTGTGCAACTCATGCCAACGGACATATGATGGCTAAACAAATCATGAGACGGGGATATTTTTGGACTACCATGAAAAAGGATTGCATCGAGTATTTTCGAAAGTGCGATAAGTGTCAAATCTATGCGGATCCGATAAATGTTCCGCCTCACCAATTGTTCAACCTCGTCTCACCATGGCCTTTTGCAATGTGGGGCATCGATGTGATTGGTCCCATCAATCCTAAGGCGTCCAATGGGCATAGATTTATCCTGGTTGCTATCAATTACTTTTCTAAATGGGTCGAAGTGACATCGTATGCTCACATCACACAGAACACATTTCTCAAGTTCCTCAAAAATAATATCATCTGCCGGCATGGCCTCCCCAATGAAATCGTCACTGACAACGCCAAGAATTTGAATGGCCCGAAGATTCAGAAATTATGTGATCAATACAAAATTCGACATCTTAATTCTTCCCCGTACCGTCCTCAGATGAATGGAGCAGTGGAAGCTGCAAACAAAAATCTCAAGAGAATAATCCGAAAAATGACAGTCACTTATAAAGATTGGCATGATAAGCTTCCCTACGCCCTTCACGCATACCGGACTTCTGTAAGGACATCAACTGGGGCAACCCCATACTCACTAGTTTATGGGATGGAAGCTGTATTACCTATTGAGGTAGAAATTCCTTCTCTAAGAATTCTGAAAGAATCAGGGATTGATGAGTCGGAATGGATCCAATCAAGGTTGGACCAATTAAATTTGCTAGATGAGAAGAGGCTAGCGGCAGCGTGTCACAGGCAGTTATACCAAAGAAGAATAGTTAGGGCATTTAACAAAGGGGTTCGCCTACGTGAATTTCAACCAGGGGACTTAGTCCTGAAGAAAGTGCTGCCGAATCAAAACGATCCCCGGGGCAAATGGTCACCAACCTACGAGGGACCCTACGTGGTTAAGAAAGCATTTTCTGGTGGGGCATTGATCTTGACCCACATGGATGGTGAAGAATTTCCAAGACCTGTGAATGCTGACACCGTCAAGAGATACTATGCATTAAAAAAAAAAAAAAAAAACATAGGGGTGAAAACCCGAAAGGGCGCTCCTAGCAAAATGTGCGAAAGAAGGCAAAAACCCTGGAAGGGCGCTTTCTGAAAATGAGTGAGGGACGAAAACCCAAAAGGGCGTCCTAAAAAAGCGAGCTAAAAAAAAAAAAGAAAAAGAAAAAGAAAAAGAAAAATCTAGGGGTGAAAACACAAAAGGGCATCCTAAGAATCCAAAAGGGAGAAATAAGGAAAGGGGAATGAAACCAAGGATGGAAATAAATCGTCATGGCATGAGGTATCAGAGTACTTGTGTAACACCCTAGGCAAATCCCACATCGACAAAACACGAGAGAGATGCTGGGTTTATAAGTTGATGGTTCGTAACCCTTAGTGACGCGTTTTAAAACCGTGAGGGCTTCGGCCTAGAGTGGACAATATCACTAGTGGGCCGGGCCATTACATTTGTGGTATCAGAGCCACTCCACGTGCAACCTTGAGCGATGGTGGGGCAAACCTCAGCGAGGACGCTGAGTCCCATAAGGGGGGTGGATTGTAACACCCTAGGCAAATCCCACATCGACAAAACACGAGAGAGATGCTGGGTTTATAAGTTGATGGTTCGTAACCCTTAGTGACGCGTTTTAAAACCATGAGGGCTTCTGCCTAAAGCAGACAATATCACTAGTGGGCCGGGCCATTACAACTTGAAATAATGGCAGTTAAGGGACTTCAAAGCTAACTACAAGGAATATGTGAGACCTATCCTTGTACCCTTTTTCTTTAAATTTTGTATCTTTGTTTCTTAAAGCCTTAATAAAGTCATTCTTTCACTCCAAATTATAAAAAAAAAAAAAAAAAAAAAAAAAAAAAAAAAATCTAGGGGTGAAAACCCGAAAGGGCATCCCAAGAATCCAAAAGGGAGAAATAAGGAAAGAGGAATGAAACCAAGGATGGAAATAAATCGTCATGGCATGAGGTATCAGAGTACTTGAAATAATGGCAATTAAGGGACTTCAAAGCTAACTACAAGGAATATGTGAGACCTATCATTGTACCCTTTTTCTTTAAATTTTGTATCTTTGTTTCTTAAAGCCTTAATAAAGTCATTCTTTCACTCCAATCTATCTTCTTCACGTTTCAATTCTGTCCTCTTACTCACGCTCTAATGTTGTTTCCTCTGCGCTATTAATCAATTAAGATTTTGCCATAAGATTAGGATTTGAAAATTGATAACCTCACGTACTTTGTTATGAGATTTTGCAGGAAATGACCTCAAAAAAAAAAAAACTAGAGGTGAAAACCTGGAAGGGCGCTTCTAGTCAAACGGGAGAAGGGAAAGTGAAAACCCGTAAAGGCGCTTTTCGCAGAATAAGAGGAAAGTCAAGAACAGAGAAGGAACATCTGAAGAAATAAGGTCGTAGGTCAAGTCTTGCAACTCGTCCTCCAGTAATCATTGGCCTTCGAGATCCTGTTAAGTACACTTCATCGGGGAAGAACTTCGCGTATCGAGATTAGACTTGCTTTGTAAGTTGATTTTAATTTTCCTGCACTTAAAATTTCCTGTCATCAACCTCTAGTTCCTTGATCTAAGTTGATTTTAATTTTCCTGCATTTTAAATTTCCTGTCATCAACCTCTGGTTCCTTGATCTATGTTGATTTTAATTTTCCTGCACTTTAAATTTCCTGTCATTAACCTCTGGTTCCTTGATCTAAGTTGATTTTAATTTTCCTGCACTTTAAATTTCCTGTCATCAACCTCTGGTTCCTTGATCTAAGTTGATTTTAATTTTCCTGCACTTTAAATTTCCTGTCATCAACCTCTGGTTCCTTGATCTAAGTTGATTTTAATTTTCCTGCACTTAAAATTTCCTGTCATCAACCTCTGGTTCCTTGATCTAAGTTGATTTTAATTTTCCTGCATTTTAAATTTCCTGTCATCAACCTCTGGTTCCTTGATCTATGTTGATTTTAATTTTCCTGCACTTTAAATTTCCTGTTATCAACCTCTGGTTCCTTGATCTAAGTTGATTTTAATTTTCCTGCACATTAAATTTCCTGTCATCAACCTCTGGTTCCTTGATCTAAGTTGATTTTAATTTTCCTGCACTTTAAATTTCCTGTCATCAACCTCTGGTTCCTTGATCTAAGTTGATTTTAATTTTCCTGTACTTAAATTTCCTGTCATCAACCTCTGGTTCCTTGATCTAAGTTGATTTTAATTTTTCTGCACTTAAATTTCCTGTTATCAACCTCTGGTTCCTTGATCTAAGTTGATTTTAATTTTCCTGCACTTTAAATTTCCTGTCATCAACCTCTGGTTCCTTGATCTAAGTTGATTTTAATTTTCCTGCACTTTAAATTTCCTGTTATCAACCTCTAGTTCCTTGATCTAAGTTGATTTTAATTTTCCTGCATTTTAAATTTCTTGTCATCAACCTCTGGTTCCTTAATCTATGTTGATTTTAATTTTCCAGCACTTTAAATTTCCTGTTATCAACCTCTGGTTACTTGATCTAAGTTGATTTTAATTTTCCTGCATTTTAAATTTCTTGTCATCAACCTCTGGTTCCTTGATCTATGTTGATTTTAATTTTCTAGCACTTTAAATTTCCTGTTATCAACCTCTGGTTCCTTGATCTAAGTTGATTTTAATTTTCCAGCACTTTAAATTTCCTGTTATCAACCTCTGGTTCCTTGATCTAAGTTGATTTTAATTTTTCAGCATTTTAAATTTCCTGTCAATCAACCTCTGGTTCCTTGATCTATGTTGATTTTAATTTTCCAGCACTTTAAATTTCCTGTTGTCAACCTCTGGTTCCTTGATCTAAGTTGATTTTAATTTTCCTGTCAATCAACCTCTGGTTCCTTGATCTAAGTTGATTTTAATTTTCTAACACTCTAGTTTCCTCTTATCAACCCCAGGGTGCTGACCTAGGTGGGTTTTAGTTTTCAGACTTTAATTTCAAATTTCAAATTTTAATCGTCCAAAATATGGGTCTGAATCTTTACATAATCCCTAAACGGAAATTTTTTCCAGTAGGAATTATGTAAAGAGGGGAAGCTGTCGACACCATATTTTGGTCGACCCCTGAAATAAAAGACTTAGAAATCGATCTCCAACGTCAAGTCCCCAAGTTGTACAATCACATTTCCGATCTCTCTTTGCCAGACAACCACATTTTCGATCTCTCTTCAAAAGGAATCGAATCCATACTAAGTCAGCTAAAGTCCCCACCGATCTCTCAAACTAATTGTCAAATCCCCTGACCGGTCAATTATATTTTCGATCTCTCGTGTTAAATGAAATTGAACCGACACTAAACCTTTATGTCACCAGTCTTATTACCGATCTCTCTGTTAGAAGTTTGGGAATAATAAAGTTAAGGTTTCGATCCGGTTTGATAATGATCCCGATCTTAAATGTTCAAGTCAAATTTTCAATTTTAATCAAGTCCCATTTAGCGTTAGTTCCCAGCCGATCTCACGCCTATTGTGTTTTCCGACCTCTTACACTTGGATTAATAATCACTTTTAATATGCTCAGGCAATCAAGTGTTTATGCAATTTAGAGACTTTCCGATCACAATCATTCATCAAACAAAAGGGAGATTTCATTTCATATCAAATTTGTACAAGTCATTCGGTTGGAGGATCACCCCCAGCCTGATCTACATTTTGTTCGCCCCCTCTCTCACCCTCAGCTTCCTCCTCACTATCCTCACCCTCGTCCTGAGGAGCCAGGTCGACCATCCAGGAGAAGTCCTCCTCGGGATAACGCTTCTTAAGCTCGGCCAAGAGATCCCTGTGAGCACTCACATAAGCACCGGCCTCCCTCGTCATTGCCTCTTCTTCTTTAGCTTTAAGCTCCTCAGTGAGGCTACCAACTTCATCGGCTCGGAGCGCCTGAACTTCTTCAAGGACATGAGCTCGCTCGGCCAGAACCTGAGCTTGCTCAGCCAGCTTATCCTCGTAGAACTTCATCCGCCCCTCAATTTCAGATATGTAGTTCTGAGCTGATGAGAGTTGAGATCGGAGGGAAGACACTTCATGACCCATTTTCTCGACCTCCTTACCCAGGCGGTGAGCCTTCTCTCAGACAATGTGCTGGTTCACTAAGCACTCCACGTTCAGGCTCATAGATCGGGTCAAGATGTCATTAAGATTGTCCGGAGACAGTCTATCCCGATCCTCTCGGAGGCAGATGGAGGACCCTAAGACCTTAGCAAAGCCCGGATTCTCTCGAACCGTCAGATTCTTCTCCAGTGAATGGAGCAGTACTTGAGCGCCGCGGGAAAGGGGCCTCACTTGTGGTTGGGAAGGACCCCCTTCCGCACTCGGAGCGACCGGAGGAGGTGGAGGCGGCCCTTCTTGGCGAGGAGGAGATCGGACCACTTCTACGACTGGCAGTCCCGAGGGTTGAGATGAGCCTCCTTGTATTTCCCCAGGTTCATGGCCGGTTGTTTGAAGCAGCTCGGAACGCTTCATCTCCCGCACCTTCCGGGAGATCTCCCTCTTCCGTTTTCGGCTTTCCTTGGAAGCCTCGCCACTTGCCATACCTGCACAAAGAATAGGTCAGTGAGATCGCTAAGGCCCAAGATCAAATATTATAGAAAATACCAAGGCCGAGATCAGAGAGCTGGAGCCCGCGATCTTCGCCGGTGATCAGCTGCATTGTCCAGTGATGCAGTTCGGCTGTCACCACATCTAAGCAAGAGAACTTCTCTCTGCCCGCCTGATCTTTCAGTTCCATCACCATCAAGCCTTCTTCCCTATTCAGAATGATGCGCTTCAGAAGTAAAGGGCCCTGGTGCAGCCAGCTGCGAGGGAAACCCTCAAAGCAGTTCGGAGTTTTGCTCCTCATAATGAAGAAGTGATTCTTCCAATTCTTCAAGGAGGAGGGCAGATCGGTAAAGAGCCCGCAATGTGGCTTCGCCTGGAAGAACCAATACTCGTCGTCCTTTCGACGAGCCAGCCTATGCAGTTCGGCAAATACCTTAGCTGTAGGACGGAGTCCCTTAGCTCGGCAGAGGCCCCTGAAGGCTACTAGGATCCGCCACGAGTTCGGGTGAACTTGGGCGATGCACACTTGGTGAAATTTTAAAACTTCCTTGAAGAAGTCGTCAAGAGGGAACCGCAGACCGGCTTTTAATTGTTCTTCGTAGACCATGATCATATCATTCTCTTCGAAGAAGTGATCGACACGAAGATCGCCGTGACACTTAATCAGCTCGTACGAATCAGGCCGAATGTTGTATTCTTGGCTGAACGATTGCAGGTCGGTTTCCTGAAGGATCGACGGTAGCTCGTCCATAGGAAGATTTTCCCTCCCTGAAGAATGTACATGCCTTGAGGGTGCTGCTTGCCCCCGAGCTGGAACAGAGGCCCTAGGAGGTTCAGGTCGCACGCTTGGTCCGACCACCTCCACTTCGTCAGACGACCATGAAACGTGGACAGAAGAAGGGCTCGCCGCTCTCTGACCTTCGACGCCATTCATTTTCAAAGAAAAGAGGAAATTTAAACTGAAGGAAAGATCAAAACCCTTACCGGAGCTTGATCGGTGTCGGAAGAGCTTGAAAAATCGAGAGAGTTTTGGAATCGCTCGCGAGAGGCAGAAAATGATATAAGAGAGCAACTGGCTGACCCCAACCCCTATTTATACCCGTTCGAGCATTTAATGCTCACTTTGTTCCAGGCGGTGCATCAGTTAACGGGATTCGCCAGCTATTTCTGACACGTCTCAAGAATATTTCAGAAATTCCATAAAGAGATCGGCTAGTTAAAGATCGGCGGAGTAAAAGGGATGTTTTGAATTACATATCGGTTAAGGATCATTCAGTTAAGAACCAGATCGGATAAATACTTCAGAGATCGAAAGCAATAACAATAAAATGATAATTGTCAAAATAAAATCTTATTTCCAAAAGTCAGATTACATCATTTGGGTGATCTCAAGAGATCGGATTACATTTCTAGAAGGTCAGATTACATCATTTGGGCGATCTCGAAAGATCGGATTACATTTAAAGATCTGATTACATCAAAGGGGCCGATCTCTAAAGATCAGCGGAACATCCTATCTAAAAGGCCTATGTCAAAGCCTAGTCTTGTGGCTGAGCCAAAAGATGTGTTCGACCAGAAGACCGGCCGTCGACATCGGACAGATGTACGGCTCAGATGGGGGGACTATGACTCTCATGAGAATGAGAGAGATCGTTATCGGAGTTATTGCTCGGAACCGAGCCGCTGTCGGGACACCCAATGTAGTGGGAAGCCGAATAAACTTTGAAGGGCAGTCACCAAAGATCGGAGGGATATTAGCAGTTTTCTCGCCCGAAATCTGTTCGTCGATTATATTGGACGAACGACTCGAGATCAACACGGTCGAGGTCCTCGATCCAGGACGGTAAATTAGTCCGGTTCTCTCAATGTCATCAAATGAGGTTATTCTCCGATCACCGGGACCGTAAATTTTCAGTCGAGGAACAAAAATGACAATCGAAAAAAGATCAAGAGTGGTTATCATGGCCGGGATTGTTGCCGGAGTAACTAGAACAGGAAAAGTGAGAAGGAAAGAGGAGAAAATCAAGTGTGGAAAGGTTTCCTATCGAAGGTATATATATAGAGGAAGTCCGAGCATTTATTGCTAAGCAGAAAACGAAGTGGACACCTCGAAAATCGAGGGAAATAAATGCTCTGACTGAACTGGACCAGATACAGGAAAAGACCAGAGTAGGAGAGATCAGGGGAAAGGCCCGGCATGAGAGATCGGAAAGGGAGCTTGTTAGGAAGACCGGAGTAGGAGAGATCGGGGGAAAGGCCCCGCATGAGAGATCGGAAAGGGAGCGTGTTAGGAAGACCGGAAAGGAGTGAGGTCGGAAAACAAAGGGAATAAGACAACTTCTAATAACCGTCGTCAGAATCAGAGCTGAGGTAGTTAAAGCGTTGCAGGCAAGATCTCCACCGCATGCCTCATTTGCAGAAACGCCCACATTTCTGACAGGCGCCAGAGTACGTCATGGCAGTACTGTACATCCCAATCTCTGCCGTTGATCTTACTTGTAAGGACGAGCTCGGAACCCTTGGATCAAAGAAGAAGACGACAAGACCAGCGCCTTTCACTCCCAGCCCTCAGATCGCCCTTAACAAGAAAATTTTGGGCCGTCAAATTAGAAGAGAGAAAGGACAAATATTCTGAAAGGGATCTCAGTCGTTTGTTCTGATTCTCTTTAATTCCTGAGCTTCAGATCATGTCCTTTAAAATCCTGACCTTCCATCTCCCTTAAAACAAATCCTGACCCTTCACGGGGATCACCCGGTTCCTATAAATACCTGCATGAAAACTGTTCAAGGGAGGACAAAAAAAGGAATAGTGATTATAGTGGAAAAGCTGTGAAAATTAATTCAGTTGTGTTACTCTGCTATTTTTTTAGAAGGGCTTCAGAAACCAGTTTTCTAAAGTATCTTCTTCGAAGAGGGATTGGACACTGGAATCCTTAATTTTCAGTTTGTTCATTGCCCTACACTTCTCCGGTTCGGTTCTGTTTTCATCACTTTCATATTCATTTTCATTTTCTAAGCTCAGTTTCATGTGTTTCCATTCTGCCCCGCTTACGTTCTGATTTGGTATTCCTCACATTGATTCCCGGACTATTGGCACGTAACTCTGCAAACATTACTGACTCCAACGCTAATTTAATAGGTTCAATTTCCCACAGGTGAGTGTTTGAATCGTTGTCTTCTCCAGTACATGCTTTTACTTTTCTTTTCTATTTATGTTCGCAATTTTCGTTAAAGTTCATCTCGTGATAGAAGGTCCCATGTAGGTGGTTATTCTCATGAGTTCATCTTTTGACATAACAATATGTTATTTATTTATTCTCGATTTTTCATTATCCCTGGATGTAGGTATTTTAGGTACGGGTAATGCATATGTGGTTTAATAAAATGATTAGTTACAGTATTTTAATATAAGAGTTTCTTTTACACGTTCGGGTAATAAGTCAGGGAATCATGAAGATGAATCTTTAGACTAGTTCAAGATGACGACTGGGTAAATAAGGGGCCGGAATAAGATTGAATTTCATACTAGCAAATGAAATGGAATAAATGTTACCAGCCAAGAGGTACTGGTAATTGGATTACGTAGGAGATCGGTAAAATTCAGTCTAGTTCTTCCTATCTAGTCATGATGTATTGACGAGTTAAAAGAAGTCTTATTCGGGTCCTCGATATCTTCAAATGCCAAAATCCCTAGTTTTAGGCTCTTATGATATGTAGCAGTAATCAAATTTTAAGAGGTCGGAAAAATCCTTATCCGTCTCTCATTCAAATAAAGGAGATCGGAGGAGAGTTCTTATCCGGTTCTCAACCAAAATTTTAATAAATATTTAAAAGAGATCGGAGGAGAGTTCTTATCCGATCTCCGATCCAAAATCTTAATACATATTTAAAAGAGATCGGAGGAGAGTTCTTATCCGGTTCTCAACCAAAAATTTAAACAAACATTTAACAGAGATCGGAGGAGAGTTCTTATCCGATCTCCAATTAAATTTTAATACATATTTAAAAGAGATCGGAAGAGAGTTCTTATCCAATCTCCAACCAAATTTTTTTTACAAATATTTAAAAGAGATCGAAGGAGAGTTCTAATCCGATCTCCAACCAAATTTTTTTTAACAAACATTTAAAAGAGGTCGGAGGAGAGTTTTTATCCGATCTCCAATTGACATTCTTAACAAACATTTAAAAGAGATCGAAGGAGAGTTCTTATCCGATTTTCAAATCAAAATTTAACAAATAATCCCATAAAGACCACCACACAAAAATCAATTCACCAAGGTTATCCTATTTACTTATGTATCTGGGCAATCCAAAAAGGTGAAAAAGCAAATATTCCCTTTTATCAAAAGGACTAACATATTCATTCGAGCCTCCCTAACTATCAATTTTAAAAAGTGTAAGGTTAAATCTGCACACCCTCATTGAGGGACGAGGTGGGGTGCCTAACACCTTCCCCACCCGTTTACGGACCCCGAACCTAGAATCTCTGTCTTTGAAGTGGTTTCATTTAATTCGCATTTCACAAATGGTTTTCTTTAATTTCTCTCAAAATTAAAGTGACGACTCCTCACTCTTTCCCACTTCGGTGAGTGTTCGTCCAGGCGACTGCAAAACACCTTGCGACAATCATATGTCACCTTACACTAGAATCTCTCTGTTACAAAATCCCAATTTGAGCTGGAGTCATGGTTTATGTCAAATCCCATTTGCTATGAATATTATGTTCTCTTTTAATTCCAGTTCTTGATTAAAAAGATTTTCTCATAAGAAACTCTTTTCTATTCTGAATAAATCTATCTGTCCTGGCTAAGAACTTAAAACATCAAGAACAATTAAATGAACATAGGATTTTAACCCTATTTACTTAGAGGAACAGATTCCATCTTGATCAACACCTCCCTCCATATATAACTAGTAGGAGCCAACACATGCCCATATACCCATACACAGTATAAGTATGAAAGCAGTATCAAACTCAAACCACCTATATACAAGATAACTGTGCTATCTCAGGTCTAAAGATTATATACACTAATATGATTTATGACAATGCATTGGCAAGAGTAAACTCTATGTGCTTGTCATAAGTGTCACTGGTTCGGCCTACTTATCATGTATAAATGCCTATCATTTTGTTATATGGCATGAGACTCACCATTCCATCTTATTTACATATCATATAAATAACTTAGGAACAAACATGATTACAATCTTTCTGGATAAGTCATGTCCTTATTGTGAAGTATCCTCGATTGTAAACCAATTTATGATACTTTATGCTAGAAATACTGTCACTCATATTCTTAACAACTTAAGAATAGAATTTCTAATAAAATATCAATGGACCTTTTCTATTACACATAAATATATTATGTAAATGGAAAAGTGAAAATGCCTTTTATTAATAAAATATGTATAAGATACATACTAAATGATATGTTATAGGGCATACTACTAATAATCTCCCACTAGCACTAGAGCCATTCATTACAATATCTTAGACCCATCTTCTCAAGATGTCAGTCTAGCTGAGTTTGTGACATAGGCTTAGTGAATGGATTAGCTGGATTTTCAGCTGATGCTATTTTCTGCATGGCTACATCTCCTCACCCAACTATTTCTCTAATAATGTGATAGCGCCTTTCTATGTGTTTGGATTTCTGGTGAGATCGCGGTTTCTTAGCCTGTATGACTGCTCCATTGTTGTCATAGTGAAGTGGAACTGCTGACTCAATGGAAGGAATTACCGTAAGTTCTGTCACGAACTTCTTTATCCAAATAGCTTCCTTTACAGCATCTAATGTAGCAATATACTCAGCCTCAATAGTAGAATCTACAGTCGTACTCTGTTTGGAACTCTTCCAACTGACTGCACCTCCATTACAAATGAACACATATCCAGAGGTAGACTTTCTATCATCGATATCTGATTGAAAATCAGAATCAGTATAACCATCCAATTGCAAGTCACCACCTCCATATATCAAGAATAAAACCTTAGTTCTTCTCAAGTACTTAAGGATATTCTTGACAGCTATCCAGTGTTCCAAACCTGGATTGGATTGATACCTGCTAGTCAAACTAACAGCATATGCGATATCCGGCCTAATACACAATATTACATACATTAAACTTCCAATAGCCGAAGCATATGGAATCCTCACCATTTTATCTCTTTCTTTAAGTGTATTTAGAGACATCTCTTTAGAAAGGTGGATACCATGTCTCATCGGTAACAATCCTCTCTTGGAATCAAACATGTTAAACCTCTTTAACACCTTTTCTAAGTATAGACTTTGGGATAAACTAATTATTTTTTTCGCTCTATCTCTATAGATGCGAATCTCAAGAATATAGGTTGCCTCCCCTAAGTCTTTTTTGGAGAATGTATTTGATAACCATAACTTTACAGTTGTCAACATACCTATGTCATTACCCATCAATAGAATATCATCCACATATAAGACAAGGAAAGTGATAGCACTGTCATTAACCTTCTTATATACACATGGCTCATCCTCATTTTTGATAAAACTAAATGACTTAAGGGCTTCATCAAAATGGATGTTCCAACTCCTCGAAGCTTGTTTCAACCCATAAATGGATCACTTTAGCTTGCATACTTTGGAACCATCTTGGAATTCAAAACCCCTAGGTTGTTCCATGAAAATGTTTTCTTCAATGTATCCATTGAGAAAAGCTGTTTTGACATCTATCTGCCAAATCTCATAATCATAGTATACAACTATTGCTAATAGAATCCTAATTGATTTAAGCATGGCAACAAGCGAGAAAGTCTCCTCATAGTCGATTCCTTACCTTTGGCGAAACCCTTTCGCTACTAGCCTTACCTTATAGGTCTCTACCTTTCCATCAGAACCAATTTTCTTCTTGAAAACCCATTTGTTCCCTATAGGTACAATACTTTCAGGTGGGTCAAGAAGATCCCAAACTTGATTCTTATACATGAAATCAATCTTGGATTTCATAGCATCAATCCATTTTGAAGAGTCTATATCTGATATAGCTTCTTCATAGGTAAGTGGATCATCTCCATGATCAACTTCTTCATAGGTAAGTTGATCATCTCCATGACCAACTTCTTCATGAAGGAAACCATATCTCACTAGTGGGTGAGATACCTTGGTTGTTCTACGAGGAACAGCTATAGATGTTTCATCAATAGGTGTAGGTTGACTAGATGGATCTTTATCCATCTGATATGTTGGTTGGTCAGAATTCTCCAATTCTAACTCTATTTGCCTTCCTTTGTCTCCTTCTTGAACAAACTATTATTCAAGATGTAGACCCTTATTTTGTGATGAGTATGTGCATTGAGGCCGTGGGAAAACCGATGATGAAAAATTATATGACTGTAAGATATAATTGAAGGCATGGAACTAAATTATTAATTTCGTGGCATGATCTTGAAAAAAAAAATAATACGCTTTTTGGGAAATTAATTTAATTTAAATAAAATTTTGTTTTATTTAAATTTGATATGGGTAGTTCTTAAATGGACCTAATTGAGTTTAATTGGGTGCCATGGGCTTAAGAAAGCCTAGTTAGGAATTTTAAATAGGACTCATTTAATTTATTTTCTGAAAATTAAAATAAGAAAATATCTTTTTCTCTATCCCTCTCCTATACAAACTCTCTCTCCACCATTGGCCCCACTCTCTTCCCCACTCTCTATTGGTGCCACCCCCTTTCCCTCTCTTCCTATTGGTTAGAACACCTCACCCATATCCTAGTCTCACCCAAAATCCTCAATCCCAGTTGTTTAAGCTATCTGAATCTCATCACACTAGGACTTCAAATCCTACCACACCTCTTCCTCACTTTCTATTGGTGCCTTCCCCTTCCCCTTCCCCTCTCTTCCTATTGGTTGAAACACCTTATCCATATCTCAGTCTCACTCAAATTCTGCAATCCTAGTTGTTTAAGTTATCTGAACTTTATCACCCTAGGACTTCAAACCCTATCACACCTCTCTCCCAAAACTCTATAAATACCCCACTGATAAAAATAAAAAAGGGGGGGTGAGGGAAGAAAAAAGGAAGGGGGTGGAGGATAAGACAAAAAAAAATTAAAGAGAGGAATAGCCAAAATTCTTGTAGTTCTTCTTTCTTCCTAGCGATATTTCTTAACGGTTAGTTTTTTTTTTTTTTAAGATCTATGCCATGTAATGTTTAATTCTATGTTCTTTATTTTTAATTTATTTTATATGCTCATATAAATCATGTAATCATGTTTAATTTGAGGGGATACACAACTCTGCACATGTTCAGTTTTCTATCTCTTGTATTTCTATAATTTTTCGTCATTTTCTGAACCTGAAAAAAATTTGTAAAAATTATATTCATATTCTACACGAAATTATATTAATTTTAGGCTCAAGAATCACTAAAAAAGCTTTAATATTTTATAAGTTATGGCTGTTTGAAGTTAGGGTTCCTATAAAATCTGATTTGCAGGATACCCGGCTTGTGGAGCCCATATCTCCCTTGTTTCTTAATATTTTTGTGTAAATCTAGTGTCTAAAATTAATTTCAGAATCTTATGAACCTTTTCCAATTGGTTTTGCATTCATATATGTTATGGTTAATGAGTTATGAATTTTACAAAAAAGTAGTACGATTCTGTCACTTAAAAAAGTTACATTTATATAGACCATTCGGCTAGGGTTTTGTTTGATTTATAAATTTTATGATCTTGTATGATATGTAGGCTATCTTTGGTAATTTTTTTTATGATTTTTCAGCATGTCTACTATTTTTAAAAAATCGGATTTCTTGCTATCGTCAATCTGCTAGAATTTGAAAATTGTATATTTATGAATGTTCTTGTATTTTCTTGGGTTTTAATTGATATTTGATATATTTTTCTGTATTCTTTTAATTCAAGAAGTGTTATGAAGTATTTGGATCATGTTAGAAGACTTAGACCATTAGGTAGTTGTAACTAATTAGGAATCTTAACCCTTTAGGATACTAGAGTTAGAATCCAATGTAAATTGTTATTAATATTTTCTTTATTTCTTTTATTTTCTTTAGTTTCTTTATTTTTTATTACAAACAAAATTGGTAAGTAGCCCTAAGGTAAGTACCAAAGAGGGCATTTGCGTGGAGCTTATATGGAGCTAAACGGGAGTAAGCCAGAGATATCATTGCCATACTAGAAGAGAAGAACCTTTTTTAAGGGTAGCTTGCCCCAATGGCAACTGCATTTACCAACAGGTAAGTAGCTCTAGACTTCTCGAATAACCATTGGCATGAAATTGTAGTAATAATAGAACTTTTATTTGGTAAATTAAAATTAACTTTGTTTTTAATTTAACTGACTTTTGCATGTAATTAATTTAAATAAATACTTTGTAAGTTAAAATTAATCTTGTTTGTAAATTAAACTAACATTAGCATGTAAAATAAATTTAATTTAATACTTGGTAATTGTAAAATAAATTTGCATGCTAGAAATCTTTATTAGGTTGTGATTGTTTGGGCCTTATGTGATATTAGAATAAATTACACATGTACATAATTAACTTAGTTCAATTATCCTTAGGGTAGCTTGGTGAAAATTAATTAATTAGGTTAAATAGAAACATAGGGTTATCTGAAATTGAATTTGTTTATAAATTAAATTCTCAATAATAAATTAATTTTAGTCATCTGGTAATAATCATTTAAATAATTGGCAACCCCATAGATAAAAATTACTTGTGCATGAAATTTGTGTGTAAACAACAACCCTTTTGTGAATTACTTGCGTGTGAAGGATTAGAATTGCATTTTTTAGGATGAAGTTTAATAAAGGAATGATAAACAAGACTTTTAGAAACATTAGTAGAGGACTGGCACTGGAATTAACGAGGTTAGACCAGGCGTAAGGGGTGCCTAACACCTTCTCTTTACGTACCCACTATCCCGAACCTAGACATTGGGCTATGGTAATGACGGTTGTGGAAACTCTGTAAGGAGTAAGTTGCCATCCATGACCCTCGAAAGAAACACTGAATATGTCCCGGTTATTACCCGGGTAGCGACTCCTATCTATCTATGCCTTCGTGGCATAAATTCTTAGTATCGTGGTAGTGTTATGGGAAGACGGTACTTACCAGTGGTTTGATTCTATTAGGATTGTATGAAGTGCATGTCTAGAAATGCTGTCTAAGGAGGTGGTACTTAAGTGAGACCATTGTGACTCCACCATCTTTTCTGGGCATTACCTAGTGTATGTTATATAATTCTAATGAATGATATTTCGCCTCACGCCCCCCACCCCTACAGTTTGGCAACTCCGCTGGGGACTAAATGGATAGTTACTCCAATGTGTTTCTATTAGTCTAATATTATTCCTCTGTTAAACTTTTTGCATTGCACTACACTATCACACGGATCACGCTTACCCTTTTTAGCCCCGCTAGTACTTGCTAAGGAGACCATAGTTTCACTCGAGCTATGATGAATTGGTGAATGCTAGCACCCCATGCCCGTACCTTCGAGTATATAAAAGAGCCACAGCTTCGGCCGTTGTGCTTAATGGACAAGCTCTCACATGGGTGACTCTTTTCCTAGCTAATGAAGCCCATGAGCCATAGATTTCAGCCCTAGGTACCCCGTAGATTTTTATTATGCTGGATTTATAACCTTATTGTTCAAACCATAAGTTCTAGTGGTAGTTGAGATGAACTTAGGCCTATGCATAAACCCAATGTGTGTATAGGCCCAAGTCCATTTCAAAACCCATGTTAAGCAAGAGGATGCTTACTTATGGTTAAACTTTAAGGATATAAATCATTTGTTTATGAGGGGAAGATCATCCTAGACCACTCCCTGTTGGTGTGTCCAGTGTACCATAGCCTAAGATAGAATTTTTTCTTACCCTGCACATGAGAGTTGAAGGTATAAGGGGGCGAAGATTAAATTTTGGAGATTTTTTTTTTAGTTTTGATTCAGTCTTTAGTCCGATTTTTGTTCAGTTTATATGGTCTAGTTTTGGTTCAGTGTTGGTTCTATTGGTATGGTTCAGTTTTGGTTTTGTAAAAGTAAAGGCAAAAAAAAAAAGAAAAAAAAAAGAGAAAAAGAAAAAAAAATGGTCCATTCATGCATTGCATTCATGTACGTAGCATGCTTAGGTTAACCCTTAAATCCTATTTTTTTGAGAAAACATAGCCTCAAAGCACACTAAAGAGACTTCCAATCAGGTCACTTGGGTTAGGGAAGGAAAGAGACTAGTAAAGATTTCACTTGCACTACTTAAGATGGAAGAAACTATGGCCATGCTTGATGAAATATTGAACACCAAGATGTTTGAGCTAAGAAGAGAAAATTGTGATCAACTTTAGAAAGAGGCCCCGAGATAGGCCAATTAAGTGGCATTAAAGTTATTGAGGTTCAAATTGTGTCTCACACCTCAAGGAGATTTTTCAGCCAACCCTTATCTGAAGTTTTGGAGCGTCTCAAAGCTCAAGACCTCCTATAGCTCTTAGCACCTAAGCCACTACCAAATCCACTCCCACCTAGCTATGATATCAACCAATGTTGCCGGTTCTACCAAGCCCACAGTCATGACACCGATTGATGTTTTCAACTTAAGCATGATATCTAAGACCTAATTGATGCCAAAAGGATATTTGACCCAGAAAATCACCAAAAAAACCCACACTAGCCCCATGTTTAACCAAAATTTCCACCTACACCAGGTCTCTACATGATCTCCATCACCCCAAATAACCCTAATAGAATTATTGACTTTATTCAACCCATCCAAAAGCCCAATGAACCTATCCAACCCATCCAAAAGCCCAATGAACCTCAGTTTATAATGGTTGTTGACATTTGTGATAATTCTAGCTATGATGAGGGTCCTTTGGATGTTTGGACTGATTCTGATGAGGAGATAGTTGCATTACAACTAGATGGTTCAGTTCCACTAGTGTCTGATTTTTAAGTTGTTGGGATCTATGAAAACTAGATAGATCTAAAAGTGGCTACTATGAAGAAAGGGATGAAGTTTTTTCTTATCATAGGCCTAGGAGAAAGTATAGATAGTCTGGTGACTTTTCTTGAGATGAAGGGGCAGATCATGAGTCATGGTTTGGGCTATGAGCCAACTAAAGAGGAAAAAGAGTCAAACCTCCTAAGTTCTTGAAAGAGAGGGGCAATTACGTAGACATATGATTAGGAGTTACTACATGTGAAAGTGCTAAAGCAGAAAATCAGGACCATTGATATAAGGGCTGCATGGAAAGCTAAGCACCTAAAGTTACACTCCTAAGTTTGAGTTTGTCTTTGGTAATGCTCGTAGTAGTGATACAGATGTTTCCAATTCTGATGTACTTGATAAAGATTTTGAGGCAAAGATCAATAACATGACCAGTCCTTTTGCTTACTTATTTGATGTTTATTCTAATAGGCATATGCATGGCATTCATAATCATTTAGAATCAGTTTCTATTAATGAATCAAAATCGATCTTTATTAATTTGGGTACACCAAATAATCCTAAAGACATTAAGTTAGCTGAAGATTTAACCCAAGAAGAAAGAAATAAAGTTATAGCCTTATTAACAAAGTACCAAGAAGCACATGCCTCGAGCTTAAAATCAGGTGACCGATTCCCAAGCCACACTAATGTCCGCATAGGAAAAGAGTGATCAAAAGTTGACTTAGCTAGTTATCCTAATGAGGAGTAAAATTTCATGCTATGAAGGATTAATAGTAGCACATGTGGACCTAGAGGGAGAAGGAAAATGATATGAAGACATAACGAGGTCTCTGGAAGTGAGAGAATACTCGCAGTAAGCCTACAAAAGAGATAAAGCAACAATTCATAGATTAGCCACTCAACTTACTTTAGCTGGGGGGGAATTCTATAAACTCTTATGTGTGATAAAAAAAATAGGCTGAGTAAATAATGAAAGAAGTACATGCAGGAATGTGTGGTCCCCATATGAATGGAAAGGTTCTAGTTGGAAAAAAAAATGTTCGAAACATATAAGGATTGGCCTGAAAAACTCCTTTATATTCTTTAAGGTTATCGTAGTACTACAAAGACATCCACGAGGGCAACCCTCTCTTTAGTGTATAGGACTAAAGTAGTGTTATCCATTAAGCAAGAGGTCAAATCCTTAAGAGTGATGCTAGAAGCTAAGATCCTAGAAAATGAGTGGGCCTAGAAGAGATATGAAGAACTAGCTTTGATTGATGAAAAGAGGATGTGAGCCTTGTATCATATGTAGGCTTATCAGAGGAAGATAGCTAGAGCCTTTAATAAGAAGGTGAAGCCAAGAAAGATCAAAGAGGGATACATGGTTTTGAAACAAGCTCGGCCATCCCTTTTGATTTAAGAGGAAAGTTTACCCAAGCTAGGATGGTCCATACATAGTCAACAAGATCTTACCACAGTAAGAATATTAGACTTGGATGGGAATGAATTTCAAGAACCAGTCAATTTAGACAAGCCCAAATGGTACTTTGTGTGAGATAGGCCCGCTAGGCTGAAAACCTGCAAAAGGCGGTCTAGGCAAAAGTGAGGGTCAAAGAAAAAAGAACGAAAGAAAAAAAAAAAGAAAACGAAAAGAAAAGAAAAGAAAAGAAAAGAAAAGAAAAAAATGCTAGATTGAAAACCTGCAAAAGGCAGTCTAGGTAAAAAGAGAGATGAGAGAAGATTTGGATGGAAAACCTGAAAAGGCCATTCGGCAGGTTATAAAGCTTATTTCTAACTTTGAAAGGTTAGAAATTTAGCAAAACTAAATGTAAGAGGGAGTAATGGTGTACCTGAATAAATAAAGAAGTTTTTATTGTATTAACTAGGAATGGATTTTATTTAACTATGATCGCGAATGTTTGTGTCTTGAGAGATACATCAAATGATTAAGTAACTAAACTGTATTGTTTTGATTTAACCTATTGTTTTGTGAGTATGACAGAATAGGTGCTTGATATGAATGCCCTGGTGATTATCTAATTTCAAAAAAAAAAAGACAAAAAAGAATAAGAAAAAGAAAAGAAAAAAAGAGAGCTCGCTAAGTGAAAAACCCGAAAGGGCTGTTTAGGCAAAAGTTAGAGCAAGCCAATTGAAATGAAAACTCGAAAGAGCATTTCAGGCAAAAGTTAGGGCACAAAGAATTGAGTTCATGGAAGAGAAAGGAGTCAAGGTAGAAAAAAGTTTTGAAATAGCTGTAGAATAATGAAGCATGGGGGAGAGAAGAAAAAGAAAAATCAGAGGGAAATTGTATTGTGACCTTAAGGAAGTCTTTTTTGGTGAACAGCTCTTCTAAAAAATTTTGAGGTTATAAAAAAGTTTTTGCAAAAAGAGGTCCCCAGAGGACTAAGTTTTTTTAGAATCTCAGGCAAAATCAGCATGCCCATGATAGGAAGCAGCATACAAGAAGCACAAAAATCACAAAAAGAGTTTTGAGACCCAGTCATCTCAATTTTTTCAAATCATAAAATAGATATTTTTTGGTAAGTCCTTAGACATTGTTTAGGGTGCACGACATAGTTGTGTAAGGCATAGAAGAACATGCATCAACATGTCACCTGTAGGTGTGTAAGGCATAGAATAACATGCATCACCACAATTTCAAGTGTCAAACTACGAGGAGGTCTGATTCTTCCTCAGGATAGCAAGGGGGATATGTAGGTAGTTTAGGACCGCGGTCGTAAATACGAACGCACAACATTTCATAACATATATTTTTTGGTAAGTCCTTAGACGTTGTTTAGGGCATATGGCATAGTTGTGTAAGGCGTAGAAGAACAAGCATCAACATGTCACCTATAGGTGTGAAAGGTGTAGAAGAACATACATCACCACAGTTTCAACTGTCGAACTACGAGTGGGTCTGATTCTTCCTCAGGATAGCGAGGGGGATACGTAGGTAGTTTAGGACTACAGTCCTAAATACGAATCTATAACATTTCAAATCACACAGTTGCCATTGTCATGAGACCGTAGTTAGTCTCATGACACAGAGTGTATCGACAGAGCAAGATGCACACAATTTTCACATGACACAATTATCACTGTTATGAGACCGTAGCTAGTCTCATGACGCAGAGTGTATCAACAAAGCAAGATACATTCATTTTTCACATGACACAGTTATTACTGTTATGAGACCATAGCTAGTCTCATAACATAGAGTATGTCGACCGAGCAAGATGTACTCAATCGTTATAGCCAATGTTTCATAGTTATTAGAAGATTGAGTTTCACTTTGACGAAACTTGAGCAATGCTTTCGCATTGATTTCAACTTTCGCCAAAGTGGGGGGCAAACTGTAGACCATTATTTTGTGATGAGTATGTGCATTGAGGCCGTGAGAAAATCTATGATAAAAAATTATATGACTATAAGATATAATTGAAGGCATGGAACTGAATTATTAATTTCGTGGCATGATCTTGAAAAAAAAAATAATATGCTTTTTGGGAAATTAATTTAATTTAAATAAAATTTTGTTTTATTTAAATTTGATATGGGTAGTTCTTAAATGGACCTAATTGAGTTTAATTGGGCGCCATGGGCCTAAGAAAGCCTAGTTAGGAATTTTAAATAGGATCCATTTAATTTATTTTCTGAAAATTAAAATAAGAAAATATCTTTTTCTCTATTCCTCTCCTATACAAACTCTCTCTCCACCATTGGCCCCACTCTCTTCCTCACTCCCTATTGGTGCCACCCCCTTTCCCTCTCTTCCTATTGGTTAGAACATCTCACCCATATCCCAATCTCACCCAAAATCCTCAATCCCAGTTGTTTAAGTTATCTGAATCTCATCACACTAGGACTTCAAATCCTACCATACCTCTTCCTTACTTTCTATTGGTGCCTTCCCCTTCCCCTCTCTTCCTATTAGTTAAAACACCTCATCCATATCTCAGTCTCACTCAAATTCTGAAATTCTAGTTGTTTAAGTTATTTGAACTTTATCACCCTAAGACTCCAAACCCTATCGCACATCTCTCCCAAAACCCTATAAATACCCCACTGATAAAAATTTAAGGGGGGGGGGGGGGGGAGGAAAAAAGGAAGGAGGTGGAGGAGAAGACAAAAAAAAAATTAAAAAGAGGAATAGCCAAAATTCTTTTAGTTCTTCTTTCTTCCTAGCGATATTTCTTAAAGGTTAGTTTTTTTTATTTTCTTTTCAAGATCTATGCCATGTAATGTTTAATTCTATGTTCTTTGTTTTTAATTTATTTTATATGTTCATATAAATCATGTAATCATGTTTAATTTGAGGGGATACACAACTCTGCACATGTTTAGTTTTCTGTCTCTCGTATTTTTATTATTTTGCATTATTTTCTGAACCTGAAAAAAATTTGTAAAAATTATATTCATATTCTATACAAAATTCTATTAATTTTAGGCTCAAGAATCACTAAAAAAGCTTTAATATTTTGTAAGTTATGGCTGTTTGAAGTTAGGGTTCTTATAAAATCTTATTTGCAAGATACCCGATTTGTGGAGCTCATATCTCCCTTGTTTCTTAATATTTTTGTGTAAATCTAGTGTCTAAAATTAATTTAAGAATCTTATGAACCTTTTCCAATTGGTTTTGCATTCATATATATTGTGGTTAATGAGTTATGAATTTTATAAAAAAAGTAGTACGATTCTATCACTTAGAAAAGTTACGATTTATGTAGACCATTCGGCTAGGATTTTGTTTGATTTATAAATTTTATAATCTTGTATGATATGTAGGCTATCTTTTATAATTTTTTTATGATTTTTCGGCATATCTAACTATTTTTAAAAAAACAGTTTTCTTGCTACCGTCAATCTGTCAGAATTTGAAAATTGTATATTTATGAATGTTCTTGTATTTTCTTGGGTTTTAATTGATATTTGATCTATTTTTCTGTGTTCTTTTAATTCAAGAAGTGTTATGAAGTGTTTGGATCATGTTAAAAGACTTAGACCATTAGGTAGTTATAACTAATTAGGAATCTTAACCCTTTAGAAGACTAGAGTTAGAATCCAAAGTAAATTGTTATTAATATTTTCTTTAGTTTCTTTATTTTTTATTACAAACAAAATTGGTAAGTAGCCCTAAGGTAAGTACCAAAGAGGGCATTTGCGTGAAGCTTATATGGAGCTAAACAGGAGTAAGCCAGGGATATCATTGCCATACTAGAAGAGAAGACCATTTTTTAAGGGTAGCTTGCCCCAATGGCAACTGCATTTACCAACTGGTAAGTAGCTCTAGACTTCTCGAATAACCATTGGTATGAAATTGTTGTAATAATAGAACTTTTATTTGGTAAATTAAAATTAACTTTGTTTTTAATTTAACTGACTTTTGCATGTAATTAATTTAAATAAATACTTTGTAAGTTAAAATTAATCTTGTTTGTAAATTAAGCTAACATTGGCATGTAAAATAAATTTAATTTAATACTTGGTAATTGTAAAATAAATTTGCATGTTAGAAATCTTTATTAGGTTGTGATTGTTTGGGCCTTATGTGATATTAGAATAAATTACATATGTACATAATTAACTTAGTTCAATTATCCTTAGGGTAACTTGGTGAAAATTAATTAATTAGGTTAAATAGAAACGTAGGGTTATTTGAAATTGAATTTGTTTGTAAATTAAATTCTCAATAATAAATTAATTTTAGTCATCTTGTAAATATCATTTAAATAATTAGCAACCCCATAGATAGGAATTACTTGTGCATGAAAATTGTGTGTAAACAACAACCCTTTTGTGAATTACTTGCGTGTGTAGGATTAGAATTGTATTTTTTAGAATGAAGTTTAATAAAGGAATGATAAACAAGACTTTTAGAAACATTAGTAGAGGACTGGCACTCGAATTAACTAGGTTAGACCAGGCGTAAGGGGTGCCTAACACCTTCCCCTTACGTACCCACTGTCCCAAACCTAGACATTGGGCTATGGTAATGACGGTTGTGGAAACTCTGCAAGGAGTAAGTTGCCATCCATGACCCTTAAAAGAAACACTGAATATGTCCCGGTTATTATCCGGGTGGCGACTCCTCTCTATCTATGCCTTCGTGGCATAAATCCTTAGTACCGTGGTAGTGTTATGGGAAAACGGTACTTACTAGTGGTTTGATTCTATTAGGATTGTATGAAGTGCATGTCTAGAAAATACTGTCTAAGGAGGTGGTACTTAAGTGAGACCATTATGACTCCACCATCTTTCCTGGGCATTACTTGGTGTATTTTATATAATTCTAATGGATGATATTTCGCCTCACGCCCCCCACCCCTACATAAGAAATGTGGCATCTCTACTTACCACAACCTTTTGTGATGTAGGCAAATAAAAATAATATCCAAAACTATCTTTTGGATATCTAACAAATCAATCCTTTTCTGATCTAGTTTCTAATTTATCAGTATTCAACTTTTTGATATAAGCTGGACAACCCCAAATCTAAACATGTTTAAGACTTGGTTTTATTCCATGCCATATCTCATAAGGTGTGAAAGATACTGATTTTGATGGAATCCTATTTAGAATATGCAAAGCTAATTCTAATGCAAATCCCAAAAAGGAGATTGGCATATCAATATAGCTCATCATACTACGTACCATACCCAATAGGGTACGATTTCTCCTTTCAGATATATCATTCAGCTGTGGTGTTCCTGGAGGAGCCAGCTGGGAAACAATGCCGTGCTCTCTTAAGTATTCATCAAATTCATTACTTAAGTATTAACCTCCATGATCTGATCGAAGAGTTTTAATACTTTTTCTTATTTGATTTTCTACTTCAGATTTAAATTCTTTGAACTTTTCAAAGGACTCATGTTTGTATTTCATCAAATACAAATAACCAAAACCTTGATTTATCATTAGTAAAGGTAATAAAGTAATGAAAATCGCCTCTAGCCATTTCTTTAAATGGACCACATACATCACTATGTATTAGCTCTAAAATATTTTCAGCTCTTAGCCCTTATCCTACAAAGGGTGATCTAGTCATTTTGCCCTGAAGACAGGATTCACAGGTTGGAGTAGGTTCAGAACCCAATGAGGATAGAATCCCCATTTTCTCCAGTTTTGCAATTCTTTCTTCTGCAATATGACATAACCTTAAGTGCCAAATATATTTTTAACTTAAGTTGATTTTCACTACGGCATTGCATTCATTTAGATCACTTACATTCATTTTGTGTTTGTAATTATTATCCAAATAATAAAGACCATCATTCATATAACCCGAACCAACATATTTATTTCTAAAATAAATATTGCAAACATCATTTGTGAACTGAAATTCATAGCCATTTTTAGTCAAACTAGATATAGAAATGATGTTCTTAAAAGCATTAGGTACATATAAAATATTATCCAAACACAAAACATGTTCAGACATGTAAAAAGATTTAGATCCTATGGCTAAAGCTTCAATAGTTGAGCCATCGCCAATCCGGAGTCTAACATCACGAGAACACAAATTGCTACTATTTGCTAGTTCCTGCATATCATAAGAAATGTGAGAACTGACACCAGTATCTAAAACCCAAGATGTAGATGAACTATGAGTATCATCAGAATCTAAATAACAAGATATGGACATACCTTCCGAAGGTGTATCCTTCTTATCTTTCAAAGAAGCAAGATACTCTGGGTAGTTCCTTTTCCAGTGCCCATCCTTCTGGCAGTGGAAACATTTTCCTTTGCCTCCATCAGCTTTAGCCTTCCGTTTCTGTTTAGCTATTTTCTTGAAAGGACCAGGAATCTAAGATTTCTTTTTCTTATTGCCTTTCTTGTTGGACTTTCCAACAGAGGAAGATGCAATCAAAGCTACCTCTTTTCCTTTATTACCCGGCATATTCTTTTGGGCAATAACCAACATGTTGAGTAAACTAGCCAAGGTGCATTCCTGTTTAGTCATATGAAAATTTGTTACAAAATTACCAAATGGCTCAGGAAGGGACTGAAGGATCAAATCCGTCTGCAATTGGAAATCCATGTTAAAGTCATGATGTTTCAGCTACTCAATCAGTCGAATCATCTTGTGGACATGATCCCTAACATTCTGTCCCTCAGACATCCTCATGCGGAACAGCTGCCTAGATATCTCATACCTAGCATTCCTGCTATGCTCACCATACAACTCTTATAGGTGAAGGAGGATCTCACTCGCACTTTGCATGTTCTCATGTTGCTTCTGTAACTCATTACTCATGGAAACAAGCATGTAACACTTAGCTCTCATATCATGCTCCTTCCACTTATCCAAAGTTTCATGTTCCTCTTGAGTGGCCTTTAGAGGTAAGGGACTAGGAACATTTGAGTTTAAAATATATCCTATATGTTTAAGGTTCAGGACAAGTTTCAAATTTCTTAGCCAATCAGATAAATTAGGTCATGTCAACCTATTGCGATCAAGTATGCTTGCAAGGATATTGGATGGTGGTGGTTGTTCTGTACTCATTATTATCAGAAAATTAACTGCAGAAAATAACCAGATTAATTAGTAAATATATCATGTAATTAACCAAAATGATTATGGTTTTTTAATCAAATTGGTCCTCCCACTAATTTAGCGAATCCTACACTTCCAAAGTAGAAAACGGAAATCCTAGTTGGATGGATTTCTAGCAGGTGATTGAATTCTTATAATCCTATTGATCATCCTCAGGCACATCCATTATTGGAATTATAATAAATTATAAGTGAGCAACTCCTTGCCCATCACATCTCATGTGAGGTTCAATCCTTTACTTAGCCTCTAATGCTCAAAATCTCAGGTACATCCATTATTGACTTATCTTGCATTAGTTAAGTTGATCCCTGTAGGGGAAGGGGGCGTGAGGTGAAATATCATCCATTGGAATTATATAAAATGCACCAGGTAATGCCCAGGAAAGATGGTGGAGTCACAATGGTCTCACTTAAGTACCACCTCCTTAGACAACATTTCCTAGACATGCACTTCATACAATCCTAATAGAATCAAACCACTGGTAAGTACCGTCTTCCCATAACACTACCACGGTACTAAGGATTTATGCCACAAAGGCATAGATAGACAGGAGTCGCCACCCGGATAATAACCGGGACATATTCAGTGTTTCTTCCGAGGGTCATGGATGACAACTTACTCCTTGCAGAGTTTCCACAACCGTCATTACCATAGCCCAATGTCTAGGTTCGGGATAGTGGGTACGTAAGGGGAAGGTGTTAGGCACCCCTTACGCCTGGTCTAACCTCGTTGATTCGAGTGCCAGTCCTCTACTAATGTTTCTAGAAGTCTTGTTTATTATTCCTTTATTAAACTTTATCCTAAAAAATGCAATTCTAATCCTACACACGCAAGTAATTCACAAAAGGGTTGTTGTTTACACACAATTTTCATGCACAAGTAATTCCTATCTATGGGGTTGCTAATTATTTAAATGATATTTACCAGATGACTAAAATTAATTTATTATTGAGAATTTAATTTATAAACAAATTCAATTTCAAATAACCATACGTTTCTATTTAACATAATTAATTAATTTTCATCAAGTTACCCTAAGGATAATTGAACTAAGTTAATTATATACATGTGTAATTTATTCTAATATCACATAAGTCTCAAATAATCACAACCTAATAAAGATTTCTAACATACAAATTTATTTTATAATTACCAAGTATTAAATTAAATTTATTTACATGCCAATGTTAGTTTAATTTACAAATAAGATTAATTTTAATTTACAAAGTATTTATTTAAATTAATTACATGCAAAAGTCAGTTAAATTAAAAACAAAGTTAATTTTAATTTATCAAATAAAAGTTCTATTATTACTACAATTTCATGTTAATGGTTATTCGAGAAGTTTAGAGCTACTTACGTGCTGGTAAATGCAGTTGCCATTGGGGCAAGCTACTCTTAAAAAAGGGTCTTCTCTTCTAGTATGGCAATGATATCCCTGGCTTACTCCCGTTTAGCTCCATATAAGCTCCACGCAAATGCCCTCTTTGGTACTTACCTTAGGGCTACTTACCAATTTTGTTTGTAATAAAAAATAAAGAAACTAAAGAAAATAAAAGAAATAAAGAAAATATTAATAACAATTTACATTGGATTCTAACTCTAGTCTCCTAAAGGGTTAAGATTCCTAATTAGTTACAACTACCTAATGGTCTAAGTCTTCTAACATGATCCAAACACTTTATAACACTTCTTGAATTAAAAGAATACAGAAAATAGATCAAATATCAATTAAAACCTAAGAAAATACAAGAACATGCATAAATATACAATTTTTAAATTCTGGCAGATTAACAGTAGCAAGAAATTCGATTTTTTAAAAATAGTTAAACATGCCTAAAAATCATAAAAAAATTACAGAAGATAGCCTACATATCATACAATAACATAAAATTTATAAATCAAACAAAACCCTAGCCGAATGATCTACATAAATCGTAACTCTTCTAAGTGACAGAATCGTACTACTTTTTTGTAAAATTCATAACTCATTAACCACAAAAGATATGAATGCAAAACCAATTGGAAAAGATTCATAAGATTTTGAAGTTAATTTTAGACACTAGATTTGCACAAAAATATTAAGGAACAAGGGAGATATGGGCTCCACAAGTCGGATATCCTGCAAATCAGATTTTACAGGAACCCTAACTTCAAACAGCCATAACTTACAAAATATTAAAGCTTTTTTAGTGATTATTGAGCCTAAAATTAATGGAATTTCGTGTAGAATATGAATATAATTTTTACAAATTTTTTACAGATTTAGAAAATAAAGAAAAATAATAAAAATACGAGAGACAGAAACTAAACATGTGCAGAGTTGTGTATCCCCTCAAATTAAACATGATTACATGATCTATATGAACATATAAAATAAATTGAAGACAAATAGCATAGAATTAAAATATTGTGTGGCATAGATCTTGAAAAGAAAACAATAAAAACTGACCTTCCAGAAATCTTGTATGAAAATCTTCTTGAAGAAAAAAAATAATAAGGAAGAACTCAAAGAGTCTTAAATATCTTTAAATTTCTTATAACTCTGAATTTTCTCTATCTCTCTCCTCTCATCATCCCCTTCTTCTCTTCTCTAGTAGGGTATTTATAGGGTTTTGGGAAAGAGGTGTGATAGGGTTTGGAGTCTTAGGATGATAAAGTTTAGATGACTTGAACAACTACAATTACAGAATTCGAATAAGACTGTGATATGGGTGAGGTGTTTCAACCAATAGGAAGACAGAAAAAAAAATGGAAGGCACCAATAGGGAATGAGGAAGAGGTGTGGTAGGATTTGGAGTCTTCGAGTGATAAAGTTTAGATGACTTAAACAACTACGATTGCAGAATTCGAATAAGACTGGGATATGGGTGAGGTGTTTCAACCAATAGGAAGACAGAAAAAAAAATGGAAGGCACCAATAGGGAATGAGGAAGAGGTGTGGTAGGATTTGGAGTCTTCGAGTGATAAAGTTTAGATGACTTAAACAACTGCGATTGCAGAATTCGAATAAGACTGGGATATGGGTGAGGTGTTTCAACCAATAGGAAGACAGGAAAAAATGGAAAGCACCAATAGGGAGTGAGGAAGAGAGTGGGGCCAAGGAGGAGAGAGATATTTTGTTATTTTAATTTTTAGAAAATAATTAAATGGGTCCCATTTAAAATTTCTAACTAGGCTTTCTTAGGCCCATGGAGCCCAATTAAACTTAATTAGATCCATTTAAAAAACTACCCATATTAAATTTAAACAAAATAAAATTTTATTTAAATTTAATTAAATTAATTTTTCCAAAACTTTATTATTATTTTTATTTTTTCAAGATCATGCCACGAAATTAATAATTCAGCTTAATGCCTCCAATTACATCTTACAGTCATATAATTTTTCATCATCGGGTTTTCCACGGCCTCAATGCACATACTCATCACAAAATAAGGGTCTACAATCCCATTGAGTCAGTAATTATGCAAATAATTTTAATGTCCTCAGGTACATCCAATATTGACCACCAAAACATTTACATAATTACAACATCTCATGCTTAACAATTATTCTTAAGAAAATCTCTTAAATTAATTGCATCTTATGCAAGTATTTAAAATTTCTTAAAATAATTGTCTCAATGGAGGGCCCATGTTATAATTACTTTAATTATAGCATATCTAACTTAATCATTTATTTGGAAGATTTTGTGGTCATCCTAATTACTATTAAGGTCTCACTTTGCACATTATCCAATTAGTATGCGTATATCATATACTTGCATACATTCTCATACATCTCATGCATTCATGGATAAACAGTAAATATGGTATGATCATGGACTTTCTAAGGGATTCAATTCTGAGCCACCAAGAATTGAATCAGGGCATTCCTAGGTGCATTTTATTCATTCATATTACAAGAGTTACTGAAGGAGTACATAATCAATACTTGATCTTGAATTCCTCCCACTGGTCTCACCAATGCTCTTGACCTCCTTGATCTTCTTGCAATTCAATTACATAGTAATCTTGGCATAACAAGGCGAATTTACAAGAAACAAATAAATGAAATTACAAAAAAAAAAAAAAATATTACAACCTTTATAATACATGTCCAAAATAAATTAAAATAAATTAATTAATTTACAACCCAAAGAAACATAAAAGAAATAAATCCAATCACATTGGTCTTTTATAGTCCATGATCATCCATCATGCATATCACTATTTAACAATTAAATAAAACATACATACTTAAAATAAATTGAATATCTCATATTCAACTTAAAAATTCAGATTTGAATATGGTTCAAACAAATTTAAAAATTCAGATTTGAATCACATTCAAACAACTTTTAAAATTTAGATCTGAATTACATTCAAACAACTTTTAAAATTCATATTTGAATCACATTCAAACAACTTTAAAAATTTAGATTTGAATCATATTTAAAACTTTTAAAATTCAGATCTGAATCATAATTTAATTGTGTGATTAAAACACCTAATTAAACATTTTAATTAGTCATAGGATGAACCTTAGATCATACAACAATTGTAAATTCAAAAATCAAACCTTGCGCATATCATTGGAGACCACAAAGTGTGCGCACCATTGGTGTTCATCACCATGCCGCCACTTCTGCTTTGCAACCAGCAATGGATCATCAAACCACACAATTAAATCATATAATCAACAATCTAAATGGCAAATATAGTGGCTCTGATACCAATTGAAGGAGCGAAAGCATAAAAAACATAAGTTTATATCATTGAATTCAAAAATTTTTTACCTAGAATCACATGCATCATATAAGATTCATTTTTATCTATTTGATTTCAATGATAAACAGCATATTAAAACTCTTTTAATATATTTTTGGATCTACATTTGCCATTTAAGATTTTAGTATTAATCAGATTAATTCATTAGAACCCTAGATTAGATCAAGAACAAGTGCACTAACCTTTTGATGCACTGCAGTGTGTTTGACACCTTTGGGATGCGCCTTAGGACACCAGGTGTTGTCCCTCTAGCTTATCTACACTAAGATCACCAATGGCAGCCCTTGAATAGCTTCTAAAGCTTTCCCAATCAATTAGAAAATTAAGTTTTGCCTTTTGAGAGATTACAGATGTAAACAAGACACTAGAAATGATTTCTAGTATTTTTAATTCAAGAGATTATTGTCTAATCTCTTTGAATTTATGAGAGATGAAGAAGAAGAGAAGGAGAGGCAGCCAAGGGTGGCAGCACCAAAGAGAGAACAATAGCTTATGTTTTTTGTTCTTTCATCCTTATACTTATATAGCTAGGTCACTACTTAAAACCCTTGCCACATGTCACCTTTTGATTAGCTCTAGGTTTAATTGACCCAATCACATTGTGCCAAGTGTCAAACCTATATTTAATCTTGACTTTGATAATCTTACATGATTAAAAGACATATGGCAAGCTTATGTGTAGTGCCATGTGTCACCATCTCATGGTGCCACGTGTCACCATCTCATGGTGCCACGTGTCACCTTGTGAAATAACCAAAATACATCTGTCTTAATTTTGAGTTCTTAACCCAAAATAATTATTTATCTTCTTCTAATCAATTTATATCAAATATAAATTAATTAATTAATCTCTATTAATTAATTTCTCATTAATTAAATTTATATTTAAACACTTTAAATATAAATTTAACTTATATTATACATCCAATAACCTAGATTTGGTTTCAAGCTATGCTAGGGACTTCGCAATCTAATTGCAAACCAAACCTATTTAATTAATCAATTAAACTCTTTAATTAATTAATTAAATCATATTTAATTTGGTGATTACTTGTGTATGTGTGTGACTTACTAGGCTCATCACTAATTGGCAATGAGACATTATATCAACTCTTAATATCATCAGAACTCTTTCTTACCATAAATGATTTCTCTAAATCATTTTATGCACCTCATAGACCATGGTTAACACCTAGCATAGCATGCCATGGCCACCCAATCAGTAATAAGGTTTACCTTAAATGAACCTATAATTATATGTTACCATGCACTAAAATCTCTCTGTTACAAAATCCCAATTCGAGTTGGAGTCATGGTTTATGTCAAAACCTCATTTGCTATGAATATTATGTTCTCTTTTAATTCTAGTTCTTGATTAAAAAGATTTTCTCAAGAAAAACTCTTTTCTGAATAAATCTATCTGTCTTTGCCAGAAACTTGAAACATCAAGAACAATTAAATGAATATAGGATTTTATCCCTATTTACTTAGAGGAACAGATTCCATCTTGATCAACACCTACCTCCATATATAACTAGTAGGAGCCAACACATGCCCATATACCCATACACAGTACAAGTATGAAAACAGTATCAAACTCAAAGCACTTATATACAAGATAACTGTGCTATCTCAGGTCTAAAGATTATATGCACTAATATGATTTATGACAATGCATTGACAAGAGTAAACTCCATGTGCTTGTGCTTGTCATAAGTGTCACTAGTTCGGCCTACTTATCATGTATAAATGCCCATCATGTTTGTTATATGGCATGAGACTCACAATTCCATCTTATTTACATCTCATATAAATAACTTGAGAACAAACATGATTACAATCTTTCTGGATAAGTCATGTCCTTATTGTGAAGTATCCTCGATTGTGAATCAATTTATGATACTTTGTGCTAGAAATATTGTCACTCATATTCTTAATAACTTAATAATAGAATTTCTAACAAAATATCAATGGACCTTTTCTATTACATATAAATATATTATGTAAACGAAAAAGTGAAAATGCCTTTTATTAATAAAATATGTATAAGATACATACTAAATGATATGCTCTAGGGCATACTACTAACAGTTAGCTATCGTCCCCTTTCATTCTTAGAGACCCAATATCTATAGGAGATAAACAGGGGCAGCCGCTGTCCACTTGGCCCTAACAGCTTAAGCAGCGTCCATTTGGCTTTTTAATCCTCTCTTTGCCTCTTATAGCCACCGTGAAACTCTTTCCCAGTCTCTATTTCAGCCAAGTAAAACAACAAGAAAGAAAAGGAAAAAGGTAGCCCTTCGGATTACCAAATCTATTCATTATCAGTTTTTGCTTTCATAGCACCGATGAGGCCAAATTAGACTCTCCTCTGCCTCCTCTAAACCTCAGCAAACCTCTCTTTAGTTGGTTTTGTTGAAATTAGAATAGGTGACAGATTGAATTTTGTGGTGTTTATTTTTTTTACAAGTAATTATTCATGTTAGTGACGGGAATTTGTGATGATACGTTGCTTTCATTCATGGTATTTTGGATTTCATCTGGTGATTGCGGGAAATTAATTTATGGTTCTAAGTGTGAAAAGGTTTAGACGTATCATGGCTTGGAATTTCAGAGTTAGATTTATGCATTCATGTGCTTTCTAACGCAGGTTTATTAGATTTGTTTCATTAATTTTGATTATTTAATGTGGGAAGGCCTGCAGTAGCTTTTTTTTTTTTTTCTTTTGATTAGCACTCCTTTTTTTTTCTTTGAATATGTGAAAATACGGTAGGAATGAATTACTGCTTAAATTATGACAATTTTGATAGGCTTTATTCTCATATAAACTCAATATATACACATTCTATAATTGATACTTTACACGTGATGTGAAAATGCCTAAACGCCAGTCCAAGCTAATTGAAATTTCACAATATATACACATTCTATAATTGATACTTATCACTCTGGAGTTCTGGCAATCGTACTATGTTATTAATAAATTCTGTTTTATTGGTAGTATTATTGGGATTTTAGTATCGAGTTCCATTAATATAGGGTATTAATTTAGTTAACAAGTTTATGGCTTAAAACTGTAAGCTGTTTGAAAAAAAAAAAAGCTAGTTATTTTTAGTGTATTTTGTTATTTTTAGAGTACTGTAGTTTCTTTATTTAATAGCTGTAGTAGACTTGCACATCTGAGATTGCTGCGAGCACTATAATTATTTGATTTTTACTTGATAAATAAAATGATAAATATAATGGCTTTATTCCAATTGGATCGAAGTATGGTGTTTGGGCCTTTTGGTAGTGGACTGGACTTGGTTTAGGTTGTCCACAGACCAACCTTTCCTTGGCCTTCTTTCTCGAGTGGTGAGCTTGCTTGCTTTGGGGCATTCGTGAATGTTTTTTTTGGTATTGGGTTGATGAAATGTTCAAGTTGTCTCAGTATTTACATAGGAGAAAAGTTGAATTTTGCCCCTAAAGTGTTTGAAATATACCCATTTTTAAGTTTTTAGCCAATTACATATCAGCCCCAATCAGTCCAAATAAACTCATTTTTAAGAAGGATGAAATTGCGAAGGAAAAGTTTAATATGAATTAAACATAACGTCCATTAAACACATTCATTATATATTTTTTTTTATTAATCAGAAATATATTAATGAAAAAAAATAGGAAAAACTTAGGCAGAATCAGTCAAACTAATACCATGGTCAATAGACCTACTCTAAGGATACCAACCTATGGCTGATTATTGTAAGTGGAAAAATCTGGATCATATACAGACCAACAGAAGTTACATCTGTCAAAACAAGACCAAAACAAGAACACACAGAGAAGAGTGTTTACGCAGCATGCAAACGTGCATACCACAACCCAATCTCAATAAAGAAAACCCTGCCCCATCATAAAGAAGCATAAAAGAGAACTAAGCCCCATCAGCTCCTCAAGTCACAACATGATTTAATTACATTAATCAATTGGAACAAAAATGTCAGCCCAAGAATCATGATGAGTACCTTCCCACTTCAATTCTTGCCACCAACTCTCCTCGCCCTTGATCTTTCTCAGATTCTTATTGGATGCTTTGCTTATTGGGAGACTCTTGAGGTTCAGGCAATATTGGAAGCTCATCAATTCCAACATTGGTGCCATGAGCAAACCACTGGAGATGCTAGTCAATTTTGGCAAGAAATGAAGTGATATCCTCTTCAAGGCTGGGAGAATGGAAGTGATATTATGATCACAACTATCGCAACTCACTAAGGTTGTGATTTTGGGACAATCACGAATCGTGAGCTCTTCAAGATTGGAGAAATTTGTTAGCAACCTTGGCGTGAAGACGGTGGTAAGCTCTGGACATGTGCGCAAGGTCAAGCACTTCAATGAATTGAAGCTAGAGTCATTCACAGGACCTTCCCATATGCTCCTTAGATTCTTCATGTAATATATGTGCATGTATTCGAGTGAAACAAGACCAACCGTTGCATCACTAGATGATGACTCAATTTGATCTCCACCGATAATTGCTTGAAGTTCGTTGCATTGCCCTGCTACAAGACATTTTAATTGCTGCATATTTCTGTAGCCAAAATCGGATAACCTGCTAATAGTCGAGTTGCGGTCCAAGAAAAATGCAGTTGAATGTCTAAGCACCTTCTTAATATCTCCAGGAACACCTTCACCATTTACGTACTTCAAGTACCTATCGTGTCGTTCAAGCTCCAATTCTGTATCACATGAGACTCGAGATATGATACGCTCAACAAGATGACCAACTGTGAATTTAAAGTACGACAATGATGGAAACGCCATATTTTCTTCATTCCAGTGTAAATGGCTCAAAAGTTTCACCTTGGGAAAGTAGACTTTAAGCGTATGCAAACTCTCCAATTTACAAATCTCAGAAACAACAGCTTCTGCTGATGCATTCCACCGCTTGTCATCATAACTCATATCAATATTTAACTCTTCTAATTGAGATAAAGCTGATATAGCCCCACAAGGAATTATTTCACCTGATTGCTCTAATCTCCTTTGACTTGTAGGTTCAAAAAATGACACTTCCAAGCATGTGAGATTTGTCAATTGTCCAACCTCCTTGGGCAAATACATGATCTCTGTCCCTTCAAGATCAAGTACTTCAAGTTGCTTGAGTTCTCCAACTTTGGATGACAAGGTTGTGATAAGGACACAATGATTTAGAAAGAGCCTTCTAAGGTTGAACAACTTGAAAAGAGACTCAGGCAAAGATTTGATAGAAGTTCTAGATAAGTTTAGAACCTGGAGAGCTGGCATATTATCAAAAAATGAAGGAGGTATGATTCTTAACTTGTAGTTTCTTTCGAGGAACAATTTTCGGAGTTTGGGGCAACTTGGACTAATGGGCAATTCAGATATGTCATTATCCATCAAACAAATCTCAATTAACCCCTCCCATTGCTCAACCTTTGGTGGCTTAGTCAACCCCATACCACCATTAATAAGAAATAATACTTGAGCTTCCTCTGTTGGAACAATATACTCTAGCAATATACAGCGATCTATCTCATGTAGCGTGAAGAACTGACCATCCTCGGACCTCTCCAACAGGCCAGCAGTGACAAGAGTTTCAAGAACATTTCGGCCTTTCTGATACGTATCTGTCAGGTCATCAGATATCCAGTTGTCTATCAATGACTTTCTTGCAATCTTCTCGTTCACAAAAAACAGTGCACCATTTTTCAAGCATCTTCTAGTTGTATCATCAGGAAGACGAAGATAGCTGAATTTTAACACATTAACCATGATGTGTTCTAATTCTTGTTCAGGAGATGCAGCCTGCATGTTCAATGTTTCAATCGCGTTGTTCCAAACATCAACATCAGATTCATCTTTCAATGCCTTTGACATTAGGAAGATGGCATGCGAATGGTAGCAGCACAAGTCAACTACTTTTCGAGCCAGTGGTTGAAGGTTAGAAGAATAAATACTTTCACCAACATTCTCCCAAAACAATTTACACAATAAATTCTCTAGATTTATCTTCGAGTCCACTGATATTCTGTCGCATACTTGCTCTGATCTAGTCGTCAAAACTATCTTGCACCCATTTTCTGGAGTTGGGTCAGGGATTCCCACTGTGTTCAAGCTAATAAACTCCTGAACACCATCCAGAATCAGAAGAAACTTGACGCCCTCTAAAAAACTCAATAGCGTCCATGCGTTTATTGGCTTTTTATCAGTCAAAGGCAATTGTCTAGCAATTTGTAGCTGCACCTCTCTCGGATCTGGAACCTTGGGAACTGTTACCCAAATGACAAATTGAAACACATCCCTTATAACAGGCTGAATCTTCAAGGCTTCCAATAGAGTGGTTTTCCCTACTCCTTCTCCTCCACAAACCCCGATTGTACTTATATTTGGATTTCCAATTCTCGTCATGATTTCGTTCAGAATATGATAAACCTTCATAAGCCTTGAAGAAGGCATTACATTGTGAGCTGTAGCCTCAAGTGACGTCTCAGATAGCGTAGCAGCCTGTTCCAGAGCAGAGTAATGACTTTTTGCATGCATCTCCTGAATCTGCATAATCTCTGGTTCTATTCCTTGTGATGACGTTGCTTTGCTCCAATGCAGGTTACTAGCTTCAGTTATTTCCTTGAGTTCTGTAAATTATTTTAAGACATCAGATTTTTGTCCGGTACTGTGGCTTGCATTTGGTATTTAATTAAAAGCATATGGAATTTAAAACTTTCACAAAGAAATAATAACGGCCAACTCTTAATCTCCTCTCTAAATGCTGTTGTTATCACTTTTGTGTATACATATATATATAAAAAGATGTCAAAAAAGAAGTATAAGAAATTCAAATTGCAAAATATTAATATACCTTGAAAAGGAGAAGAAGTTGTTTCTGACATATCTCCCGCTTTTGATGATCTGGATTCTGAGGCCTTTCCCGTATTAACTATTTATAGAATTGCTTATAATTAAGCCCTCCATGTAACAAAATATAATATTCGGACAGATCTAAATTTCAAATATATATATATATATATGTGTGTGTGTGTGAAAGTAGGAAGGCGTTCCATGGCACTTCCTCGAAAAATTTGCCACATATTATCTTTCATGCAAATACAGCTTAAAAAAAAAAAAAACACTATGCAAATGCAAAATTAAGCGAGCTGTCTAAATGAAAACTTTGTCAAATAGGTATAATAAAACCTCTGTGATTGCCACATTCCGATTTCAATCCTGTGTTTTCTACATCGTCCAAGATTGAGATGTGAAATTTATAATCGATGTAGAATATTTTAATTTAAATATTTTAATTTATGTTAGTCCAATTGATAGGATAAGAGCCTCTCTCCCCTATGAATTAAATTAATTTTTTTTTTAGATAGGGGGAAATTCTATATTTAAATATGCATTGATATTCAATGTGCTTAGCAAAATAATCCGCTCCAATATAATATCTTTTTTTTATTTTTTGGTTATTATTGGAGTTTAAATTTAAAATTTTAAAATTTTAAAAATAATTTCAATATAATTACCGCAAATATAATATCACGATTCATTCAATTTAAAATCTAAAATAATTTTTAGGTGAAAATTTAAAAATATTTTTAATATGTCTACCAAACTTCTCATGCAAAGCCTATATTTGAGCTTAGAGTTTCAAGAGTCGACAATTATTTGGACCTTCCTTATTTTAATATGTCTTAACAAAAAGAAAACCAGAGTTCCACCAATGAATTTTAACTCTTTAATACTTACTTATTTACAAAATTATAAAATCTCAAATTCGTGTTTCAATAAAAGCCTAAAAGACTGGTTATATATTGAAAGCAATTAGATGAAAGAAAGCCTATTTTGCCCTATTATTTTGATGTAATACTAATTAGTCCTAATTTTTTTTTTTTACAAAAAGGAAAAACTCTTAAGCTTCATTCATATGTAATTAAATGGTACTTACATTCAAAATTAATAACAAAAAATCAATCAAATGATCACAATATATTTGAATTTTTTAAATACTCTCCATTGATAAGAAAAAAAAAATGCCTCCATGGAAAACCTTTCTCCAAAAATTTGAAAAAAATAAGCAAAAAATGTTTTCATTGGAAAAAAAAAATGGAAACAAATTTGTAAGAATTTAACTTCGTAATATTACTTTTGTGGGGAAATGTTACCTTCCGCAACCCATAATTCATTAGAAGGCATTTTTCCTTCAAGAGCTTCAACTATCTGCATTGCATAGCAGTGGTAATTAAAAGGTTATACATTTACAATGTAATTTCTCAAATTCTCAAATTTTAAATGCTTTGAAAGACAATTTGCAGCAAATAAAATTTGATATGTAAATTTTTACCTGTTTCATTCTTGGTCGAAGTTTAGAAGGTCTATATACGCTAACAGCAGCACAATAAATCATTAGCTCCATTTCACTTTTTATATAATCTCCCTTCAATGCGGAATCAAGAAGACAACTGTAATTGATTTCAACTGAATCTCCTTTGAACATAAAAGGCTTTGCCTGAATGATACAAGTATTATACAAGTTTCATATTCTTAAAAAGTCAATACTAAGATAGATTTGTTCAAGTAAAATAATTTACACCATTATAGAGAAAGAATTTTTCATACCTAGACCTGATTCATCATACAACTAAAACACAAATATGTGGAATCCATGTATTTAATAAGTGAATTCCACTATACATTTTATGTTTTCGATCCATAGTGAACCGGGTCTAGGCAATAATTTTCATATAGAGAAGTATCTTACCCAATTGACAATATCAACTCCATGTTCATCGAAAATTGTTCTTCCAGTAATAAGTTCTAGAAGCACAACACCGAATGAATAAACATCTGACTTTTCACAAATTTTTTGAAGAATATTTTCATCCTTTTGAGGATAATAATCTTCTGGATCCGCATAGCTGCACTTTGTACATAAAATAATAGTTAAAAAAATTCAAAATCACTGCTATCCAAAAATTACATTTTTTTTTTCAATTTCACTTCTTTTTTTTTTAAACTATTCTAGAGGTAGACTAAATAATAGCAACATTATGATTATCCTTAGCAAGGAAAAAGTTAATTAACTTTAACTCGGGTTAAAACTATTTCTAAAGCAAAATTTGAACTAAAGCTCAATCAACTAAAACAAAAATCATTAAATCTCTTACACATTGATTCCCTTCCAACCAGAGCTGATGTGAGTGACACTATTAGTTTCTGGAAAAAACTTGGCAAGTTCAAAACCTGCAATCTGAAAAAAATAGTAGTGTGAGCTAATTTTTTTTGGATTTATATAGGATTCTATATACTTAACCTTTGTATTATCTCAGACAAAATTAATTGACACTATGTAAATTAATAGATTCAGTGTATATGGTGCAAGACAACCAAACATGCATAGAATATTAAAAAAAAAAATCAGTATTTAGCTCAGGTTTCAATATGGCACTTTATTGTCCTATTACAAGGACTTGTTTGAAATTTGCCTTGAAATAACACATATGAGAGGAACACTGGACCACCTCCATTTCTCATCAATAAGAAAAGGATGGATGCATACTATCAGTCTATGACTGTCTTCATAAATATAAAACTTGGGAAACATGGTTGGTGTATATATTTATTTATTTATTTACCTTTTCACATGGTTTCTGACCATGAAATTTGTATGGAATAGCCTTTAGGCTATATTGATTATTCTAATATAGATTTTGTATGCCACTTAAAAAAAGTCTCTATATGGCCTTAAACAAGCTCTGAGGGCCTAGTTTCATAGCCTCACTTCATTCCTTACCTCACTTAGCTTCACTGCATCAAAAGTAGACACCTATTTGTTCATTTATTAGCAAGCTAACATTACATTATTGGTTTTAATTTATGTTGATGATATTTTAGTTATATGTTCAAATGGCAACAAACTTGAATGGTTCCTATGCAAGCTAAAAGGTGCATTCCCAAATTGCGATCTAGAGCCATTAAAATATTTTCTGGGAATTGAAGCAAAACAATTGCCATCCGAGTTATTGCTATCACAACATAAATATATTACAGACCTTTTGGAGCATACTCAAATGGCATCCTGCAAGTCCTGTTTAACACCAACAGCTACAGCTCCTTCTTTAACGAAGATAGGTAGCAAACCTTTTGAAAATGGTGAATTGTATAGACAAATGGTTGGTGCCTTATAGTATCTAATACTTGACTAAATAATGCATTCTCCATTAACAAACTATGTCAATTTTTGCATCAACCTACCACCGAGCGTTGGCAAGCTATTAAGCGCCTCTTGCGCTATTTTTGACATATAAGTAGCCAGGTAATTTTTTTTGCAAATATTCACCAAGTGACTTAATATGCTACTCAGAGAGTGATTAGGGAAGATGTCCAAATGACCGGTGATCAACGAGTGGGTATGTGGCGTACCCAGGTAAAAATCTTATTTCATGGGCTACCAAGAAACAACCAACAATAGCAAGGTCATCAATTGAAAGCGAGTATAAGGAAATAGCTAATGCTATAGCAGAATTGATTTGGATTAAATCTTTACTGTTGGAACTTGGTTTTCCCGCACTGAAACCTGCAATCATTTGGTGTGATAACATAGGATCCATTTACTTAAGTGCAAACCCAATCTTTCATGCTCGCACTAAGCACATTGAACTTGACTATCATTTTATCCATGAGCAAGTCCAAAATTGGCAATGTGCAAGTTCAATTCATCAATTCAGAAGATGAAATTGATGATATTATGACCAAACCTTTGGGTTGAGAGGTTTGAAAAGCACTACAACAAGCTGAATTCTCAATCCCTTTCGTCATCAGCTTGAGGGGGTGTTAGGATAATGATACTATTTGTTTTTATTATCTTCATACACTGGTATGATATCATATACATCTAAATACAATTTCCTTATTATTCAAAACACCACAAGATGCACCCTAGTTTCTCCATTATATTTTAAAGGATATGCCGTTAAAAGTGCCCTAAGCAATTATTGTGCTTGTTTTAGCATTAAATTATGAGCTTTCCCATAAAAACATTAAATATTTTCCTATCTTTGTATGTTTTAAAGTAAATTCATTTTGGTACGTTTATCAACCGTTAGATTGAATTTTTGCACATAGATTTGTGCACTCTATATATACACTTTAATTAATTCTACACATATCTCTGTACAAATATTTAATCTAATGGTAATTAAACCCATTCTCATATGAGCTCGAGCTTATATTAGATGCACCAAATTCATTAATTCTTGGTCTTTGCCATTATTATTTTTCTAAATAATATTTTAACCATATTTAGCAATTAAACATCAATAAATTAAAAATTTTTCATTCACTAATAATATCTTAATCCAAAATTACAATTTGAAAATCTAAAATTAAAAATCCTAAATTTTAAACTCTAATATTTTGAAGTTTATACTGAAAATAAAAAGTTGTTCAAAAAAAATTAGAAAAAGTAAGTCGCTAAAGAATGCATAGGGATATACGTAATATCATAGAATGAATGGCTAAACATATGTTTGATGGATATAAATATAATAAATGCCTAAAAAAATATAGTAAGATTATCAATACTTACATGAATGAAAAGTTATATTTGTTATTAAATTACCTTACCTTTCTTCTTATGTAATAAACAAAAATACAGTAACTTTTTTTTTCACTCAAAAAATACTGTACCTTTGGTGTGAAATCATTGTCTAAGAGAATATTGTCTGATTTGATGTCTCCATGAATGATTTTAGGATAACCTGAACATTTATACGGAGAGAGTAAAAAATTTAAATATAAAATAATTTAATTATGTTAAAAAAGATGAAAAATGAAAATATATCTCTCATTTTATAAAATATAGAATACTCACATTCGTCATGAAGATGTGCTAAACCTCTCGCAGAGCCTACGGCGATTTTCATTCTTTTTGACCAGTTCAAATTTGATCTTCCATTTTCATCTATGATGCCATTTGTCATTTGCAAGATCGATCAAAATCATAGATCAAAATCATATACTTACGGCTGCCCAGACACTAATATATACTGACAATCCAAATTATGTGTATATACTCACCACTTAGATGAAATCTCAAAGATTGGTTGGGAACAAACTCTAAAACAAGCAATCTATCGGCTTCTTCACAGCAGTAACCAAGCAGCTTAACAAGATTTGGGTGAGACACAATGCCAAAGTCCTTAATCTGATTCTTGAATTCTTCTTCCTGCTTTTCATCCTGCTTGTATTTGAGTTTCTTAACAACAACATTGACCTCAACTCCTGGAAGGGATCCCACAAAGACATCACCAAAATCACCAATGCGAACGAGTCGTTCGTTGGAGAAATATCTAGTTGCAATTGCTAGTTCTTCAAATTCGAATTTCCTGGGTTCACATGCTTGAGAAAGAGCAAGTTTTTATCATACAATTTTTTATGGAGGCATTATTAAATAGAAATGTAATTGAAAGAACAGGTTTTATCATTATAAAATGTATATGCCAAAACATTACCTGGGCTAAATGACTCAGTACTGCTCATCTTGTCCTCGCAGCGATATTCATCAGAAGTTGTAGGGTTTCGCTAGCAATATTGCAACCGGAGAGAAGTATGCTAGCTGTTAGAGTTATTAGAGAGGGGGGGGCGGGCGGCGGGGAGGGTTTAGGTTTTACATTGTTCTCGACCTGAAAGAATTTAATATATATATCCTAAGAGGAAAGGGGCGTAGAATTGAGAGAAGAGGAAAGAGGCGGGAAATTACGTGGCACAAGTTTAGACAACTATTTTACCTCTTTGCTTTATTTGCTTGGAGAGATTATTAGTTGCCCTTCGTATACATGTATTATTTTTTATAATTATATGAAATATATTTTTTTATTATAAAAAATATTTATTTTTAAAAAAAAATATATTACTTTTATATACACTAAAAATATTATATGATATTTTATTTTCTCAAATTTTCTTTAAATAAATTAAAAAAAATTAAATTCTACGTATTTTTAATGTAGTTCATACTTCATATAATGAAAATATAAATTCAGTCTGAAAAAAAAAAATCATAGGAGATTAGAAAGTGAAAATATAAAGCTTTAGTTCTCTTATTATTATTGATAATAATATAGTTTATAAAAAAAATAAGAATCTCAATTAGCTTGTAAAAGAAATATAAGAATCTCAATTAGCTTATAAAAAAAGTTAAGAATCTTAATTAAATATGAATAACGCTAAAATATGAAGTATATTCTACATAAAAAATAACTATTCATTCAATTAAGAAATATTTTTTACATTCAAATTAGAAAAAATTTTATTCCAAATTAAATCACATTAAAATCTTGAGTCATAGCCTAACAAGATGTTTTTTTGATATTGAGAACATTAGACAGAAATGCATGATTAGATTCCACTATAATTATGCAAAGGCTGTGCTTGCTTGGGAAGAGAATGTGACACCAAAAACTAATAAGACTTTGAACAAAATCATTAGTCAACAGTATTTTATGAAGCTAATGCCTGGAAAGAACAAAATTATTGTTGAAAGTATTAGACAGAAAATAACTTATTCTTATGAGTTTCTTATTAGTTCTGGGAAATTTCAAGATTACCATATAAACATGTAACCAGGGCCATTGGATACAATCATTATTTTATAATTATTTTTTTATATATGAATAAATTGAATAAAATTTTATGGATTTATATTACAATCTACTTTTACAACTTGCATAAGTATTTGGGTTAATTACCAAAAAGGAGTAATAAAAAATAAAATTTTATCAAAATAGGTGAGTTTAAAATTAATTACCAAAAAGGGGTGAATTGTGTTAAGTTGGATGGACTGAGTACGAGACGCTAACTATAATAGGGTTTTTAAGGTCCGGATAAATAGCGTCAGGATGAAAAATTTGAAAGGAAAGCTGGACGCTATTTTGAATAGCGTCCAGCTTTCATTTAAATAATAAAAAATTAATTAAAAAAAAATTAAAGGTTGGACGCTACTATAAGTAGTGTCCAACCTTTTTTTAATTTTTAATTATTTTATTTTATATTTTAAATAAAATATAAATATTATTTTAATAAATAAAATTATAATATTTAATAATATATATTATAATATTTTTATTATAAATATTATTTTTTAATTTAAAATTAAATTAAAATTTAATAAAATAAAAAATTAAAATTAAAAAAAATAAATAATTAAAGTCCAATTTTTCTTTAAATTTTTAATTATTTTATTTTATATTTAAATTAATTAAAAATATTATTTTAATAAATAAAATTATAATACTTAATATTATATATTTTAAATTTTTATTATAAATATTATTTTTTTAATTTAAAATTAAATTAAAATTTAATAAAATAAAAATAAATAATTAAAAAGTTTAAGAAAAATTGGTAGTAGCGTCCAATTTTTCTTTAAATTTTTAATTATTTTATTTTATATTTTAAATAAATTAAAAATATTATTTTAATAAATAAAATTATAATACTTAATATTATATATTTTAAATTTTTATTATAAATATTATTTTTTTAATTTAAAATTAAATTAAAATTTAATAAAATAAAAATTAAAAAAATAAATAATTAAAAAGTTTAAGAAAAATTGGACGCTACTTATAGTAGCGTCCAATTTTTCTTTAAATTTTTAATTATTTTATTTTATATTTTAAATAAATTAAAAATATTATTTTAATAAATAAAATTATAATACTTAATATTATATATTTTAAATTTTTATTATAAATATTATTTTTTTATTGTTCATAACATACTGATACAGGGCTATGAGGGGGAATTCCAGTCCTGTGGAATAGAGTGTAACCATGCACCAGAGGAGCCATAGTTCTTCTAAAATGAGTTCTCTGCCAGGTTGGATACTGAAACAGGTGAGGAAAGGGTTATCAGGGATAAAGACAGTCGAGGAGGGGAGTAATCCCCTTAGGGTGTTTCTTGCACTCAGGTAGTGAAACAGATGATCCCTTGCGAACTTAGCCATTTTTGGGATAGGCTGGTTTGGTGAACATCCAGGGGGAAAGCATGCAAGTAGGAACCAGGAAATTGTGCATTGGAGCTGGAGTATGTGGAGAGGATGAGGATGATGCCATGAGGATCAAGGGGAGTGAAGAGGAAGCTTGGATTAGGTGAAGGATTTTTGGCCTGGATAGGAGGTCAGGAACCAAGTTGTGCTTCCCTTTGATATGCTGGACTGTGAATTTATACTTGGCGAACCAGTCCTTAAGCCTCAGTAATTGTGGTTCAGGAAGAGACTTGTTTTTGAAGTCTAGAACCTTTGGGAAGGATGAGCTGTCCATGACCACAGTGAAGTGGTGGCCAATCAGATGAAATTCGAATCTCTTTATCCCATTTTTGACAGCCAATATCTCTTTATAGACTGTATGATAATGTTTTTGAGGTTAGGAACTCTCCACTAGCCAGTCCAAAGATATGCTTTTCTCCTTGAATTACTTCGATGAGGACGCACTTTTGATGGGTGTCACTAGCATCAGTCTGAAGGATGCGGCATCCAATGCTGGGAATCTTTAGTGGTGGCGGGTTTAGGGCCACTTCTTTTAATTTTTTGACTGCACATGTCTGTTCTTCCCTCCATGGTGGGGAATCCTTTCTAAGCATCTTTGACAGCTGGCAAGTGTGGGCGGCCACATGCGGGATAAACTTCCTGATGTAATTGATAATACCAAGGAACTGTTGTATTTGTTTCTTATCAAGTCCTTATCGTGGAACTTGATAATTCTTCTGCAATGTGAGGTCCCGGTTGGTATTTTCCATCTTTGAATTTCATTCCAAGGAAGTCGATGTCAGTTTGGGCCAGTGAGCTCTTCTTTTCTGATAGCATAATTCCGTAGGAATCCACCAGTTGTTGGAATGTGGAGAGGAGTGTCCTATGGGCCGTAACATCTTTGGAGAAGAGAAGGATATCGTCTATGTAGATAAGAGCACTGTGTAGTATGGGCTCAAATATCCTTGTCATGGCCTTTTGGAAAACTGATGGGGCCGTCTTAAGGCCGAATGGAAGGACTGTCCATTGATATTGGGCCGTAGGAATGCAGAAGGCAGTCTTGGGCCTATCAGAGGGGTTAATACCCAATTGCCAAAAACCAGCTTTGAGATCAAACTTTGAGAAGATATGGGCTTCGTGCAGTTGAGTGAACAAGGCCTCAGGCTTTGGTAACGGGAATTTGTCATCTTGAAGGAAGTGGTTGAGGGGCTTGTAGTCAATGACAAGCCGCTTCTTTCCTCTTAATCGCTCAAATCTTTTTTCAACATAAAAGGCCTGGCAGGCCCACTGAGAAGAAGTGGGTTCTATGAGACCTTGCTGGAGGAGCTGTTTGCACTCTTCTTGGGCTAGAGCCAAGTCTGTAGGGTTCATCCCCGGGTGTGATGCCTTTGTCGGATTGATATCTTCATTAAGCTTGAACGGAAGATTGACAAAGAAATCTGGATTCTGCCACAGGGGGTGGCGATGATGAAAATGTGCATGGGAATCAGCGCAGGATCGCAAGAGCAGCTCCTTGTGTTCTTGGAACTCAGCTGAGGCATCAGCCAGAGAATATAACCTTGGGACAGAAGTAAATGGCTGAAAGCTCCTCTTATATTTCAATCCTGTGGGGAGGATCTTCAAATGCTTACTTTCTTTGGTACAAGTCAAAGCCTATCAATAGATCCTTGTCGGGAAGATCAGGCGATGACCCTAGTCCGGAGGATACAAGTGGGAAGAAGCTGGATTCCAATCGGGTGCTTAGTGATAAGGCTAGTTTTGAAAACATTTCCATCTGCGACCTTAAAGTATTCTTCATGAGGGACCCGTGATTACGAAGGTAAGATGGCTGGGTTCATCATGCTTTTGTGAGCCCCGGTATCCAGGAAGCCAATGACACTAATGGGCCGTTCATACTTACTGGGAAGAATATGGATCGGGACTAAAGGAATTGGAATAGTATCTGGGCCATAGGTGGATTGGGAGGATTGGATATGTTGGGCCAGGTAAGACGGGTAATGGGCTTCAGTATCTGAACCGGATTCTTCTGAGGTGAATGAGTAATCTTCTTACGATCCGATGTCTACTCCAAGGGCAAAAGCGTATCTTCATCGGGCTCATCCTGTTGAGAAACGATTCAACATCATCATGTTCGAGGAGATGTGAGAAGCTGCTTGTATGTGTTATAAGCTTAAGCGCCTTATTAGGGTTTTTGGCGGTTCTTGGCATAATGACCTCGATTTCCACAGATATAACACCTTTGAGACTTCTTTGTACCGTTCTTTTCTTTGAAAGTATCATCGACCTTCTTCCCTTCTTTTGCTTGAAAGGGGGTTTGAATCCAGAAGGATGCTTCTTGTAATGTGCTTTCTTCTTTGTCTTGCATTCACAATTCTTTTCCTTGCATTTAATGGCAAGGTGAGACTTCTGGCATACATTCTTCAAAGCTTTGCTGTTGTCAATGATATCTTTGAGCGACACATTTGTTCGCACATTTTATCGGACAAGCGAGTCATTTGATGGATTTCTCCTATGGTGATGGCATTCATCGCTCTTACGGTAGCAACAATACTTCTATGGAGTTAGTTTGCAATGCTTCCGCGGGGAGGCAATATAGGTATGCCGGAGGTTGACATCATTGTAACCATTAAGCAGATAATAACGTTGAGTCATGCGCTGGTAGTGTTTCTCAATGTCTGATCTTTTCAAAGAACAGCAGCGCATATCAAAGAACTCTTGTCTTAACTGCTTGCTGTATAAGGATGCATCTCCCAGAAATTCAGCAAAGAGAGCGTTGATTGCTTGTAAGAAGTCGGTGGCAAAATTGAGCTTTACGATATTCTCCAATGGAGGAAAACCAGTCTTGTAATGTGCCAACAGTTCGAGAGATGAATTCTCTGAGTATAGCATGGGAGTCAGCACCTTCCCGGAGCATTTGGACATCAAGCCAAGCTTTAAATTCTGCAAGGCGGTCTCTCCATCTTGATGGGGGAACATCATCTAAGGTGAACCATGGGCTGGCTGGGCTGGCTTTGTGGAGCGCTGGTAGCCCAAAGTCTAGAATTGGTTCATCATCGAATTTCAACATGGGGTCTTGAGGAGGCCTCAGTAGGGCTGTAGTGCCACCGTAGAATGTGTAGTTGGTGAAGGAGCTGTTTGGGAGGTTGTTGGTGAGGATCGACCATGAGCGATGTTGTGATATCCATTCGTCCGTCCTCACTATCATCGACGAGTCTCGGAAGAATCTTCTTACAGTTGCAGCTCAGAGGGTATGGACACCATATCTTTGTGGAGGAGGATCATGATACATTTTGTCCTTTCCTTTATCAATCTTCCTTTTTGAAGGATGGGATTCTTACGAGGAAGATGGACTCTTTTGCTCATACAGCGGTGTTGGAGTAGGTTTGAACAAAGGAGATGGGTGATATGTTGGAGGTGGTTCATATGAATAGTTAAAAGGTCCAAAAGGGGAATAGGCAGGTTCAGGTGTAGGAAGGAAAGGGTTAGGAGTTGTTTGGGCAGTGAAAGGGCTGAATGGTGAAAGAGAAGTGGAGCTTCGTGGGCTTGTGCAAGTGCTGCTTCAACTTGGGCTAATTGTTTCTTGACCTTCTTATTTCTGTTCCTTTTGATTGAATTCTACACCAAATCTCCGTTCTTTGGATCAAAGCCTTGAGATCTCTATCAAGGTAGGTAGTGCGCTTTGGAGATCCTTATACATGTTTTGGGCAAAAGCGGTGAAGGAGTCAATCTTTTGATCAACATCTTTGAGTCTGGTGAGGACCTGGTCAATCTTGGAATCAATACTCTGTAGCGTCTTATTACAGACAGTGACATTCTTGGTTTGCGATTTAAAACTTCTTGACTTGAGTGATCGGGGTTGTCGACCTTCACTATCAACCTTAGTTGAGTGAATGAAAGTGCAGTGGAGATCTTGGTCTGCTGGTCGGTGCATTGTGCTAATGGAGGAAAATGCGCTTCATAGGAGGCGGTGAGAACATCATACAAGGTTGTACTAGGGAAGTGCGGGAGGAGGAGAAGAAAGCGGTTTAAGAGGGGTAGTTTCTTTCCTTCCTTTCGATGATCTCAAGGGCAAGCTCATAGATAGGAAGAGGCTTCTTCATTTGGTTTCCTCATGGATACCAATCCATGGGCTACTATCTGGATAGTCTCTGCTGAGAACTTGTTGTGGCTTGCAAGAGGCTCTTCTTGTTTGTTTGGTGAGCTTCCTCCAATTTTTATCAGACAGAGGATGGTCATATTCATTTTCCCAGTAATTATCTTGACAATCACAATCTTCATCTCATGCTCCAGAACACAGGAGATCCGGGGGCGGTGACCATCTATTTTACGAGGATAGATGTAATGATTGTGCAGTGTTCTTGCTCCAATGGGATAGTAGTCTTGCTCCTTTTCTAATGGCTGGACCATCATGGTCTGGAATACAGGCAAAGAGCCTGTAGAGTGCCGAGGAGGTTGAAACGTGGTCTGTACCGTTCCATCAGGGTTTCTCCTGAAAGAAGACTCAGTAATCTGGATTGGCTGAGAGGTTGAATGAAGCCTTTCGTAATTGGTTAACCAATCCTTTGGAATGAGCTGTTCAAGCTCATTTCTAGGCAGTTGCCTAGGTATCTGAACAATTGTTGGGGTGGTTTCAGTATCAGCCAATACAAGCAGAGCATCATTGGAGACAGATGGCTGTGAAAGATCTACAGCATGATCTTGCAATCTGTAGATAATTTGATGGTGTAAGGTGGCCATCATCGAAGAGGTCACCTGGGCAGCGCCAGTGAGTTGAACCTGGACTTTAAGGGCAGTGCTAAGATGTGGATCTCTTAGCGAGAGATTATAGTTTGGGAAGAATGTCAACACCACGCTCCCAGCATGCAAAGTGGTGAGGCAGGTTCCTATAACCGCATGTTCATACTGCAAGAATCGTGTATCAAGGAGAGATACTCTAGCTGTGACTGGAAGACCTCGTCTCCCATGTAGACTGAGGATAAGTCGTACAGCTCCAAAGTGAAGATGAGAAAACCCTTCTTGTCTCCATCTGGGGATGAGCTGCGGAGGGATTTCTAGAGTCACATATTGTTCAGCAGATGAACTCTGGAGAGAGCATTGGTCCATTACGGAGGCACTGAACATATTCTTTTGACAAAGATCTTGGGATGAAATGAGAGATCGATAGATGCAGTTAAAGATCCGGATCGTCTATAGATGTTGTATGGTGAGAAGAGGAAGGAGGATTCTCCAACCCGAGCATCTTCGTAAAGTGGATATTTCTATGAGATTATCAATTACGGAGGATAGTGTTCGCGAAGTGGTGAAGAGAAAGAAAGAGAAGAAGTAAGGTTAACAATCTCAGGAGAAGGGGTTTGGAGATGAGTTTGAAGCGAGGTTAGGTGTCTGACAAGCCATATTTGGTACGTGGCGTTGTGGCCAGAGATCGCTCTACCTTCTAAGAAGGAGTTAAGCAGTTACTGGTTTCCAGCCGATATACCAAGGTAAGAGAAGATGGCAGAAAACAGTGATACAGAAATTAAGAGAAATACAAGAGTTTGAAGATTTCTCCCCTACTTACCAATGAAGTATGTATAATACAAACATAATCAGGCTCTGATACCAAGATAAGCCGGGAGCCCTTACCACATATATAATGAACTCATGCTATGCCTCTTCCCTCTCCATAGGTACTCTCTGTGCCCTTTTGTTCATTATACATGTGATAACGTCGCACCTTAATATTAAAACAAAGATATTTACGATACAGGATCCTCTTAAAGAGGCAAGTGTAGAGCATACGTATCTCTGATTATAAGAGTATGATACACATTCAAAGGTTTTCGGAGAGAAGGAGAAGAGTTTAGAAAGCCATAGAAGAGAACTTCAGAGGATATTATTAAAAGGGAACTGAGTCTGATTACAACTGAAGAGAGCAACTCCTTATATAGGCGAGGAGGCTCTTGACATTACAGGCAACCGGCTAGAAACTGGCTACCGACACTCTCAAAGCAACATAAATAAAGACAAACACACATTATTACATTATTGACAAACTTTTGCTTTTATCATGGAGTGGTGGGCCAGTTGAGGGTGTCAAAGTCAGAGTCATCAGAGTCGATTCCAAAAAAGTCCTTTGGCCACTGTTGGTGAACAGGAGATGGTGGGTCCGCACTCTGAATGGCATCTCGTGACTCTGTGTCCATTGGATCCTGGGAATCTTGCCACATGGGATGGGTCCAGTCAATAGGCTCATCATTGAGGGAACGGATGGGACCGAGTGATGTACAACTCACATGGGGAGGCACTAGACAAAAATAACTATTGATTTCACAAAGGTACTCAGCTAATTGTCTTCTCAAGGGTCCCATGGCATCTTTGTCAATTATTGATCCTTCGTAGGTCCTCCATTCGTATTCAGTGTTCTGGGTCCAGAGGAGTCCATCGGGCCTTCTAGAGAAAGGCCTGTGAAAAATGAACAAGGTCCTAATGTTGAATTTGAGTAGCGATGGGCCTTTCTTCTATTCCATGGGTGTCTATGATGCGCTTGGTCAGTAGCGCCATCTTTGAAATGGGCTTGAACCATTCTAGAAATGCAGAGGAGAGTCCATTAGTATTGTTCATAACATCGTCTGAGGCTATGAGGGAATTCAGTCTGTGGAATAGAGTGTAACCATGCACGGAGGAGCCATAGTTCTTCTAAAATGAGTTCTCTGCCGGGTTGGAATCAAACGGTGAGGAAAGGGTTATCAGGGATAAAGACAGTCGAGGAGGGGAGTAATCCCCTTAGGGTGTTTCTTGCACTCAGGTAGTGAAACAGATGATCCCTTGCGAACTTAGCCATTTTTGGGATAGGCTGGTTTGGTGAACATCCAGGGGGAAAACTGTCTGAAGTAGGAACCAGGAAATTGTGCATTGGAGCTGGAGTATGTGGAGAGGATGAGGATGATGCCATGAGGATCAAGGGGAGTGAAGAGGAAGCTTGGATTAGGTGAAGGATTTTTGGCCTGGATAGGAGGTCAGGAACCAAGTTGTGCTTCCCTTGATATCTTTGGATGTGAATTTATACTTGGCGAACCAGTCCTTAAGCCTCAGTAATTGTGGTTCAGGAAGAGACTTGTTTTTGAAGTCTAGAACCTTTGGGAAGGATGAGCTGTCCATGACCACAGTGAAGTGGTGGCCAATCAGATGAAATTCGAATCTCTTTATCCCATTTTTGACAGCCAATATCTCTTTATAGACTGAATGATAATGTTTTTGAGGTTCTGGGAACTCTCCACTAGCATGTCCGCAGATATGCTTTTCTCCTTGAATTTCTTCGATGAGGACTGCACTTTTGATGGGTGTCACTAGCATCAGTCTGAAGGATGCGGCATCCAATGCTGGGAATCTTTAGTGGTGGCGGGTTTAGGGCCACTTCTTTTAATTTTTTGACTGCACATGTCTGTTCTTCCCTCCAAAGTGGGGAATCCTTTCTAAGCATCTTTGACAGCTGGCAAGTGTGGGCGGCCACATGCGGGATAAACTTCCTGATGTAATTGATAATACCAAGGAACTGTTGTATTTGTTTTACTGTCAAGTCCTTATCAGGGAACTTCAGTAATTCTTCTGCAATGTGAGGTCCCGGTTGGTATTTTCCATCTTTGAATTTCATTCCAAGGAAGTCGATGTCAGTTTGGGCCAGTGAGCTCTTCTTTTCTGATAGCATAATTCCGTAGGAATCCACCAGTTGTTGGAATGTGGAGAGGAGTGTCCTATGGGCCGTAACATCTTTGGAGAAGAGAAGGATATCGTCTATGTAGATAAAACCTTTGTGTAGTATGGGCTCAAATATCCTTGTCATGGCCTTTTGGAAAACTGATGGGGCCGTCTTAAGGCCGAATGGAAGGACTGTCCATTGATATTGGGCCGTAGGAATGCAGAAGGCAGTCTTGGGCCTATCAGAGGGGTTAATACCCAATTGCCAAAAACCAGCTTTGAGATCAAACTTTGAGAAGATATGGGCTTCGTGCAGTTGAGTGAACAAGGCCTCAGGCTTTGGTAACGGGAATTTGTCATCTTGAAGGAAGTGGTTGAGGGGCTTGTAGTCAATGACAAGCCGCTTCTTTCCTCTTAATCGCTCAGATCTTTTTTCAACATAAAAGGCCTGGCAGGCCCACTGAGAAGAAGTGGGTTCTATGAGACCTTGCTGGAGGAGCTGTTTGCACTCTTCTTGGGCTAGAGCCAAGTCTGTAGGGTTCATCCCCGGGTGTGATGCCTTTGTCGGATTGATATCTTCATTAAGCTTGAACGGAAGATTGACAAAGAAATCCGGATTCTGCCACAGGGGGTGGCGATGATGAAAATGTGCATGGGAATCAGCGCAGGACCGCAAGAGCAGCTCCTTGTGTTCTTGGAACTCAGCTGAGGCATCAGCCAGAGAATATAACCTTGGGACAGAAGTAAATGGCTGAAAGCTCCTCTTATATTTCAATCCTGTGGGGAGGATCTTCAAATGCTTCGCCTGTTGGTACAAGTCAAAGCCTATCAATAGATCCTTGTCAGGAAGATCCGACCCGATGACCCTAGTCCAGAGGATACAAGTGGGGAAGAACTGGATTCCAATCGGGTGCTTAGTGATAAGGCTAGTTTTGAAAACATTTCCATCTGCAGCCTTAAAGTATTCTTCATGAGGGACCCGATTACGAAGGTAAGATGGCTGGGTTCATCATGCTTTTGTGAGCCCCGGTATCCAGGAAGCCAATGACACTAATGGGCCGTTCATACTTACTGGGAAGAATATGGATCGGGACTAAAGGAATTGGAATAGTATCTGGGCCATAGGTGGATTGGGAGGATTGGATATGTTGGGCGGGTAAGGCGGGTAATGGGCTTGATTCTGAACTGGATTCTTACAAGTGAATGAGTAATCTTCTTACGATCCGATGTCTACTCCAAGGGCAAAGACTGTATCTTCATCAGGCTCATCCTGTTCAGAGAACAGGGATTCAACATCATCATGTTCCAGGGAGATGTGAGAAGCCTGCTGTATGTGTTGTAACAGCTTAACTGCCTTATTAGGGTTTTTTGGGCAGTTCTTGGCATAATGACCTCGATTTCCACAGATATAACACCTTTCAGACTTCTTTGTACCCGTTCTTTTCTTTCGAAAGTATCTGACTGACCTTCTTCCTTTCTTTTGCTTGAAAGGGGGTTTGAACCCAGAGGGATGCTTCTTGTAATGTGCTTTCTTCTTTGTCTTGCATTCACAATTCTTTTCCTTGCATTTAATGGCAAGGTGAGACTTCTGGCATACATTCTTCAAAGCTTTGCTGTTGTCAATGATATCTTTGAACAGCTTCTGTTGTTCGCACATTTTATCCAGACAAGCCAGAGTTATTTGATGGATTTCTCCTATGGTGATGGCATTCATCGCTCTTCTGGTAGCAGCAATACTTCTATGGAGTTCTGGTTGCAATGCTTCTGGCAGGGAGGCAATATAGGTATGCCGGAGGTTGACATCATTGTAACCATTAAGCAGATAATAACGTTGAGTCATGCGCTGGTAGTGTTTCTCAATGTCTGATCTTTTCAAAGAACAGCAGCGCATATCAAAGAACTCTTGTCTTAACTGCTTGCTGTATAAGGATTTTCTAGAATGGTTCAAGCCCATTTCAGCATGGCGCTACAGCCTGAAGCGCATCATAGACACCCATGGAATAGAAGAAAGGCCCATCGCTACTCAGCCCAACATTAGGACCTTGTTCATTTTTCACAGGCCTTTCTCTAGAAGGCCCGATGGACTCCTCTGGACCCAGAACACTGAATACGAATGGAGGACCTACGAAGGATCAATAATTGACAAAGATGCCATGGGACCCTTGAGAAGACAACTAGCTGAGTACCTTTGTGAAATCAATAGTTATTTTTGTCTAGTGCCTCCCCATGTGAGTTGTACATCACTCGGTCCCATCCGTTCCCTCAATGATGAGCCTATTGACTGGACCCATCCCATGTGGCAAGATTCCCAGGATCCAATGGACACAGAGTCACGAGATGCCATTCAGAGTGCGGACCCACCATCTCCTGTTCACCAACAGTGGCCAAAGGACTTTTTTGGAATCGACTCTGATGACTCTGACTTTGACACCCTCAATCTGTCCACCACTCCATGATAAAAGCAAAAGTTTGTCAATAATGTAATAATGTGTGTTTGTCCTTATTTATGTTGCTTTAAGAGTGTCGGTAGCCAGTTTCTAGCCGGTTGCCTGTAATGTCAAGAGCCTCCTCGCCTATATAAGGAGTTGCTCTCTTCAGTTGTAATCAGATTTAGTTCCCTTTTAATAATATCCTCTGAAGTTCTCTTCTATGGCTTTCTAAACTCTTCTCTTTCTCTCCGAAAACCTTTGAATGTGTATCATACTCTTATAATCAGAGATACGTATGCTCTACACTTGCCTCTTTAAGAGGATCCTGTGTATCAGAAATATCTTTGTTTTAATATTAAGGTGCGACGGTCCCGTTATCACATGTATAATGAACAAAAGGGCACAGCCAGAGAGTACCTATGGAGAGGGAAGAGGCATAGCATGAGTTCATTATATGTGTGGTAAGGGCTCCCGGCTTATCTTGGTATCAGAGCCTGGTTATGTTTGTATTATACATACTTCACTGGTAAGTAGGGGAGAAATCTTCAAACTCTTGTATTTCTCTTAATTTCTGTATCACGGTTTTCTGCCATCTTCTCTTACCTTGGTATATCGGCTGGAAACCAGTAACTGCTTAACTCCTTCTTAGAAGGTAGAGCGATCTCTGGCCACAACGCCACATACCAAATATGGCTTGTCAGACACCTAACCCTGTTTCTGAAACTCATCTCCAAACCCCTTCTCCCTCGGAGATTGTTAACCTTACTTCTTCTCTTTCTTTCTCTTCACCACTTCGGCGAACACTATCCTCCAGAATTGATAATCTCATAGAAATATCCACTTTACCTGAAGATGCTCAGGTTGGAGAATCCCTCCTTCCTCTTCTCAGTCCATACAACATCTATAGACGATCTGGATCTTTAACCAGATCTATCAGATCTCTCATTTCATCCCGAAGATCTTTGTCAAAAGAATATGTTCAGGCCTCCAGAATGGACCAATGCTCTCTCCAGAGTTCATCTGCTGAACAATATGTGACTCTAGAAATCCCTCCGCAGCTCATCCCCAGATGGAGACAAGAAGGGTTTTCTCATCTTCACTTTGGAGCTGTACGACTTATCCTCAGTCTACATGGGAGACGAGGTCTTCCAGTCACAGCTAGAGTATCTCTCCTTGATACACGATTCTTGCAGTATGAACATGCGGTTATAGGAACCTGCCTCACCACTTTGCATGCTGGGAGCGTGGTGTTGACATTCTTCCCAAACTATAATCTCTCGCTAAGAGATCCACATCTTAGCACTGCCCTTAAAGTCCAGGTTCAACTCACTGGCGCTGCCCAGGTGACCTCTTCGATGATGGCCACCTTACACCATCAGATTATCTACAGATTGCAAGATCATGCTGTAGATCTTTCACAGCCATCTGTCTCCAATGATGCTCTCCTTGTATTGGCTGATACTGAAACCACCCCAACAATTGTTCAGATACCTAGGCAACTGCCTAGAAATGAGCTTGAACAGCTCATTCCAAAGGATTGGTTAACCAATTACGAAAGGCTTCATTCAACCTCTCAGCCAATCCAGATCACTGAGTCTTCTTTCAGGAGAAACCCTGATGGAACGGTACAGACCACGTTTCAACCTCCTCGGCATTCTACAGGCTCTTTGCCTGTATTCCAGACCATGATGGTCCAGCCATTAGAAAAAGAGCAAGACTACTATCCCATTGGAGCAGTAACACCAGACAATCATTACATCTATCCTCAGAAAATAGATGGTCACTGCCCCTGGGATCTCCCAGGTTCTGGAGCATGCGATGAAGATTGTGATTGTCAAGACAATTACTGGGAAAATGAATATGACCATCCTCTGTCTGATAAAAATTGGAGGAAGCTCACCAAACAAACAAGAAGAGCCTCTTGCAAGCCACAACAAGTCCTCAGCAGAGACTATCCAGATAGTAGCCCATGGATTGGTATCCATGAGGAAACCAAACAGAAGAAGCCTCTTCCTATCTATGAGCTTGCCCTTGAGATCATCAGAAAGGAAGGAAAGAAACTACCCCCTCTTAAACCAGTTTCTTCTCCTCCTCCTGCACTTCCCCTAGTACAACCTTGTATGATGTTCTCACCTGCCTCCTATGAAGCAGATTTTCCTCCATTAGCACAACAGACCGACCAGCAGACCAAGATCTCCACCAGACCTTTCATTCACTCAACTAAGGTTGATAGTGAAGGTCAGACAACCCCGATCACTCAAGCTGAAGAAGTTTTAAACTGGCAAACCAAGAATGCTGCTGTCCAGAATAAGACGCTACAGCGTATTGATTCCAAGATTGACCAGGTCCTCACCAGGACTCAGCATGTTGATCAAAAGATTGACTCCTTCACTGCTTTTGCCCAAAACATGTATAAGGATCTCCAAAGCAGAATTACCCAGCTTGATAGAGATCTGAAGGCTTTGATCCAGCAACGGAGATTTGGTGTAGAATTCAATCAAAAGGAACAGGAAATAAGAAGGCTGAAGAAACAATTAGCCCAAGTTGAAGCAGACTTGCACAAGCCTGAAGCTCAGGTCTCTTTCATTCAGCCCTTTCACTGCCCAAACAACTCCTAACCCTTTCCTTCCTACACCTGAACCTGCCTATTCCCCTTTTGGACCTTTTAACTATTCATATGAACCACCTCCAACATATCACCCATCTCCTTTGTTCAAACCTACTCCAACACCTGCCAGGTATGAGCAAAAGAGTCCATCTTCCTCAGAAGAATCCCATCCTTCAAAAAGGAAGATTGATAAAGGAAAGGACAAAATGTATCATGATCCTCCTCCACAGCATATGGTGTCCATACCCTCTGAGCCAGAACCAGAAGAAGATTCTTCTGGAGACTCGTCTGATGATAGTGAGGACGGACGAATGGATATCACAACACTGCTCATGGCTGATCCTCAGCCAACAACCTCCCAAACAGGTCCTTCACCAACTACAAATTCTACCAGTGGCACTACAGGCCCTACAGGGCCTCCTCAAGACCCCCATGTTGAAATTCCTGATGATGAACCAATTCTAGACTTTGGGCTACCAGGCGCTCCACAACAGGCCAGGCCCAGTTCAGGCCCATGGTTCACCTTGGATGATGTTCCCCCATCAAGATGGAGAGACCGCCTTGCAGAATTTAAAGCTTGGCTTGATGTCCAAATGCTCCGGGAAGGTGCTGACTCCCATGCTATACTCAGAGAATTCATCTCTCGAACTGTTGGCACATTACAAGACTGGTTTTCCTCCATTGGAGAATATCAGAAAGCTCAATTTTGCCACCTGACTCCCTTACAAGCAATCAACGCTCTCTCACCTGACTCCCTTACAAGCAATCAACGCTCTCTTTGCTGAATTTCTGGGAGATGCATCCTTATACAGCAAGCAGTTAAGACAAGAGTTCTTTGATATGCGCTGCTGTTCTCAGTCCATACAACATCTATAGACGATCTGGATCTTTAACCAGATCTATCAGATCTCTCATTTCATCCCGAAGATCTTTGTCAAAAGAATATGTTCAGGCCTCCAGAATGGACCAATGCTCTCTCCAGAGTTCATCTGCTGAACAATATGTGACTCTAGAAATCCCTCCGCAGCTCATCCCCAGATGGAGACAAGAAGAAAAATTGGATAGTAGTGTTCAATTTTTTTTTAAATTTTTAATTATTTTATTTTATATTTTAAATAAATTAAAAATATTATTTTAATAAATAAAATTATAATACTTAATATTATATATTTTAAATTTTTATTATAAATATTATTTTTTTAATTTAAAATTAAATTAAAATTTAATAAAATTAAAAATTAAAATTAAAAAAAATAAATAATTAAAAAATTTAAGAAAAATTGGACGCTGCTATAAGTAACGTCCAATTTTTTTTAAAATTTTTAATTATTTTATTTTATATTTTAAATAAATTAAAAATATTATTTTAGTAAATAAAATTATAATACTTAATATTATATATTTTAAATTTTTATTATAAATATTATTTTTTAATTTAAAATTAAATTAAAATTTATTAAAATAAAAAATTAAAATTAAAAAAAAATAATAATTAAAAAGTTTGAGAAATCCAATTTTTCTTTAAATTTTTAATTATTTTATTTTATATTTTAAATAAATTAAAAATATTATTTTAATAAATAAAATTATAATACTTAATATTATATATTTTAAATTTTTATTATAAATATTATTTTTTAATTTAAAATTAAATTAAAATTTCATAAAATAAAAAATTAAAATTAAAAAAATAAATAATTAAAAAAATTTAAGAAAAATTGGATGCTACTATTTTCTTAAACTTTTTAATTATTTTATTTTATATTTTAAATAAATTAAAAATATTATTTTAATAAATAAAATTATAATATTATATATTTTAAATTTTTATTATAAATATTATTTTTTAATTTAAAATTAAATTAAAATTTAATAAAATAAAAAATTAAAATTATTTTTCAATTAAAAATTAAATTAAATTAAAAATTAAAATTAAATTACATTACAAATTGTTTATATTTTTTTAATTTAATTTTAAATTGAAAATTAATTTTTTATAATAAAAAATTATAATATATAATTTTAATTATTATACCATTATTTATTAAAATAATATTTTTATTTTTATTTAAAATATAAAAATAAAATAATTAAAAAATTAAATAAGAAGTTGGACGCTACTTATAGTAGCGTCCAGGTTTTCATTTAATTTTTTTAAATTTTTTATTATAATAATATTTTATATTTTAATTTTTTATTTAATTAAAATTAAATTTAATTTAATTTTAAATTAAAAAATAATTTTTTATAATAAAAATATTATAATATATAATATTAATTATTAAAATAATATTTATATTTTATTTAAAATATTAAAAAAATTAAAACAAAAGCTGGACGCTACTATAAGTAGCATCCAACTTTTTTTTTTTAATTTTTAAAATTCGGATAGCGTCCGTTGTTTGAACGCTATTATTAATAGCGTTTTGGACATTAAAACGCTACTAGTACTAGCCTTTTTACGTTCATGACTTTTCTCACCCCGATCAGGTAAATTTTTCACATTGCACCCCATTTTAGTAATTTTTGTTCTCAAGTTACCCTTATACGGTCAATTTCCCTAAGTATTTACAATTTTAATAGATGAAGAGTTTATTATTGATGTTAGATAGACCTTAATTATCTTTATTATAAAATTTAAATATTTAATTAAGTATTATAATAATTAAGCATTTATGTAATCATAGAAACCTTAACAGGCGAGTGTGGGGCTCTTATGCATAGCATGTGGGACGTCGGGTTCAATCATAGAAACTTTAACAAAAGCGTGTAGGGAACTTTCGCTTAGCACGTGGGACGTCGGGTTCAATCATAGAAACTTTAACAAAAGCGTGTAGGGAACTTTCGCTTAGCACGTGGAACGTCGGGTTCAATCATAGAAACTTTAACAAAAGCGTGTAGGATCTTTCGCTTAGCACGTGGGATGCCGGGTTCAATCATAGAAACTTTACCAAAAGCGTGTAGGGATCTTTCGCTTAGCACGTGGGATGTCGGGTTCAATCATAGAAACTTTAACAAAAGCTTTGCCCTTTACTTTCCACTCTTCCATCTAGATAAACTGAATGCAATTTCTTTGACTCTTCCCTTAACTTTAACAAAAGCTTCCTTCTTCTTCGCTTTCTTTTTATTTTTTATTTTTTTATTTATTTTAAATTTGATGCAAATTGTACCAATCTTACCCCATTATATGAAGTCTTCATCAACTTCGAGGTCATATTCCTTTTCAATACTACCAATGTCACACCTTACCCCTCTGTAAGGCATAACATGATCCCGTAGAATACCTAATGAACTACTGAACTTCACCTACCGATAACTCATTAAGTACCCTGCAAGGGATTTTAAAACAATTTTCTTATTTTTGATAAGTGGTGAGCATTTCTAATAAGTATTTTAAACATGTAATTAAGTTGAAAGCTAGTTGGAAATTTTAGCCCATTTTATTTTTCCGCAAATTTTATAAAAATTTTGACAAAGTTTCCTCTGTATTTTAAGAAAACAGTTCTTCAAATACCTGTAAAAAGCACTTCTAAAAATTTTCTCAACCACTACTTCACATTCTCAATCAAACTCAATTCATTTCAACAACTCCACAATCATTTCAATCAATTTCTCAAGTTCAAAATTCAATAATCCTCAAAATACTAGCAATACATTTCATTCAGATTAAATAAAATAGTTCCACTCATATTTCACTAGAGACAAAACAATTTATATTCATCATACTAGAAATTTTCATTAAGAAAATCCAAACTAAATTTATTACAATTTATACAAACTTTGTACAAACTACTCAAGACCGATTTTACATGTCCATACAATGACGTGCAATACATACATCAAAATGAATATTTACAGTCAGGGTATAAATTATACCCGATAACTTCTAGCAGGTAACTCCCCTGTCCTCAGCAGCTCAATCTGCTGCTCCTCTAGTCTCTATATCTGCGACAGCATGCAAAGCTATCGCTGAGTGGTGAACTCAGTGGTGCACAAACTAATAATTTAAAACATAATACAATTTATGTTTGACAATTCATAACAAATAGAATTTTAAAATTTCTAAATTCTTCAAAATTCATGACCTTCAGAAATCAACATTTTCATTCATGTAAATTATTCATTTGAATAACATTTTGATCAAATAGTAACTATTTATTTACATTTCTTTTAAATTTCGAAACAATACAAAAATTTTTGAATCACTGACAAATTATTTATTTCAATCACAATTTATCAAATCATGCATAGTTTAAAGGGCGTTGTCAACAATACACACAGTCGAACCCATGACTCAAAATTCGAATAGATGCCGTGTTGTACACCACGACATTTCACATTCTCCCAATAACCGAGGCTAAAAGGGAGAAACAAAGACTAGCTAGTATATATGAGTACTCATTCACATCATTCCCCAACTGGCAAGCCAGAGAGGAAGAAACTCGCCCCATCAAGTGGAGGAGTTATCTCACTAGACAAGCTAATGAGAATTCACAACATATTTTGTCATGTCAACTGTGGTTTCAAATCATATTCAAAACAATTTCTATTTGCAAAGTATTTACAAATCAACATATTTAATCATCATAAATTCATGCTCAAGGTTGGCAACACATCAAACTTAAAATTTACAATCCTCAAAATAATGCAATAAATCCTTAAATGCATAAGAAAATTTATATTCAAATTATACAATTTCATTCCATAAGTTAAAATTCTGAACACAACAAAAATCATAAATCATACAATAAATTTATTTCAAATCAATTTGGAATTGAAAAATAACAAAAGAGTTAGTTGTGCACAAACCTCAAACGAGTCGTCCCTTAGCCTCGACTCGGTTCCTCGGGTTCCTTCCCGATATTCTTTTTAACTGAAACACACAATTTTACAATGTTTCAGTACTAGAACTTAACATAAATCTAAAATAAATTTAGCTTCACTTTTATTTAGCTCTAACGTGTTAAATTCAACGTTCTTGAAATTTTGTGTTTCGGGTTACTATTCACTACACTATTCAAGTCAAATAGTTGACTTTCTAAGGCTTAATAGGTATGGGAACTCCAACTTCACCCACATACCACATTTTGGTCATTAAACTTGTTGGTTTTGGTCATTTTCTCAAAGCTTAGGTCATTTTGGCAAAATTGCCAAATTTCGGTTTTGGTGCTCCGAAGTTGCACTGTTCCATTGGTCAATCTACTGTTGGAATTTGGCAAAACTTCCTCCATAGAAAATGTTCCTTATTGTCTTAAGTGTATTCTCATTTTTGGATCACCCCAATCGGAGTTTTGTAGCTCAAGTTATAGCGAAAATACATTTACTGTTCACGTGCACTGTTCATACTGGTATTTTGGTTCTGGCAGATTTTTGGTCCAACTTTGTTCAATAATTTGATCAAGTTAAGTTCATAATTTGGTCTAACTCTCTTCATATGAAATGTTCTACTATGTCTTAGGTTTCCATCGGTTCAAGAATCACCTAAATCCGAGTTTCCTAGAGAGAGTTATAGCCCTTCAAACATTACTGCTCAAATGGAATTCTGCAGAATAGCAGGTACAGTAACTCAACTTTGCTTAATAATTTGAATGGGTTAATGGCATAATTTGGGGTGGTGTTCTTCATGAAAGTTTTAGATCTATCTCCTATCTAATTGCTGGTAAAATTTCAGGTCGATTTGACCTGTCTAGCTCGAATTATGACCAAATGAACAGTTACTGTTCATTTAGTCAGTTTGGTGCAGTGGCAGCCTGCTCTCATTTCACTTTGGTCGATTGTTTCACTAAGTTTTGGTCAGTTTTTGGGCATGGTTCCTTAATGAAAATTGTGCCCTTTTATGTCTATTTTCATCCCCAATTGGTGGCATATCAATTGGGCTTGTAAAATTCCCGTTTTGGTCCTTCAAAGTAGGTTTGGTCATGCTGCCAGCAGCATGACCATTTGACCTACGAATTTGGTTTTCATTCCAACAATTCCCACACATCTCTTTTGGTCATTATTGACCATTTTTCATCTCACAATAGATCAAAGTCATCATTTATGCATTTCTCCAAAATTTGGTTCACAAACCCTAGCCTCCTAACCCTAATCTCACATAATTGTTACAATTAATTACAATTATGCATTTCCATTTTACTACCATACTCATGCAAGTTTATTAACACCTTTAAGTCCATCAAATTCATGCACACACATCAAACCCTAGCTAGCCTAAATTCAGCTTTGATCCCTCACAATTATTTTTGTTTCATTTTAAGTTACTTTTTAAGTTAATTAAACTAAGAACATAGAAATTTAGTAAAAGAATTCAAATTTATATACTAACCTTTGTTTGATTTTCCAATCACTAATTTTCTTCTCTTTTTTCTTCTTTCTTGCTTCTTCAATCTCCTCTTCTAGTAGCCCAACCAAAGCTTAATCATAATTTAGTAGAATTTTTGGGGAGTTTATGGGGTTGATTCAAGCTTTGAAAGCTTGAATTTCATGACTATGGAGGAAACTAAGGAGAAAAGAGAGAGAGAGGAGAGATGCACGTTTTTAAAGAAGAAGAATGATTTTTTTTTCTTTTCTTTTATGTTTTTATCCTTATGGAAGACAACAATTAATCCATTTAATTAATTTATTAATTATGGGATTTATGGCATCATGCATGATGTCATGCATGATGTCATTTCCCTACACCTTTTTCATTTTCCTTCTTTTTTCTTTTTTTTTTCTATTAGTTCTTTAATTTAATTTTTGATTCCGAAATTTTCTTTTCTCCGATTTTATTTGACAGTTAGGTCAGGAGTCAGCTCTCGGGGTTAATTGACCAAATTGCCCCTCGCCGGTTCATCCCGATTTGCAAATAATTCCATATTTCTTCCGGCTCCCTGACCTAATTATTTGACTGGCTTAACAGTTCTTTTTCGTGATTTTCTCTTTTCCACTGTGTTCATAAGGGTCCTAAGGACCGCAGCGTCACTTTTTACGGTTCGAAATTTGAGTTTAAAATGACTTCGCAGTTGTTCCGGAGACGGTCACCCATCGTTGTGACTCTCAGCTCGTTTAACTTTTTATGTTCTGTTTTTCTTATTTATACTTAACTAATTGAACATTACTAATTATTTGTGTTTGTGGCTTATCTAGTTGTCTTAAGTATGGTTCTAATCCTCTTAATTGTCCGGACCGACACCGGTCACCGGAACAGCGAAATCTACCAGGCTATGCAAACGGGGGTGTTACAACCAATATAGCCCCCATTTCTTTAATTTTTAGAAATATAGCATCCTGAGATGAATATGAAATTTCGGCTATAGGGACTTCCTAATTATGCACGACCACAAGGGCTTCACCACTCCTCCCCCAGGTACTGACATTATTAGTAGCAGTTTCAAAAACTACTCTATCAAAATACATATCTGTCTCAGCAATTAAAAACCATGAGTAGTGAAAAAATAAAGGAAAAAAAACCAAGAATATAAACAACAAAACCACGCTATTGAAAACAAAAAAATTAGCCATTTTATTTTTTTATAATTTACACACTTTCATGGTACACAATAAAATTTTTTACTGTATTCTATTTTACATATAGACATAATAAAAATGTTCACTGCTGAATTCCATTTATAAATGTCACACCATCTCATATACGTACAGCTACAAATCAATTCTGGAATATGATTATTCTACACAAAGTATATGTAACACTCCTAATTTTTAAATTTATTATTTTTGGGTAAATATTAATATTTTAATTTTATTTAAATTTTAGAAAATTATTTGAAATTTTTCAGATTTTCAAAATCAGGTTTGATTTCCCTAAAATATAAAACTTTGATGATTTTTAAAAATTAATTTAAAGACCACGTGACAAAACTAAAAATATATTTGGAGTCTATGAATTTTTCTGAGTTTTCTAGAATTTTTTCAGAATTTTTGGGCCTTGTTTTCGGTCCCAAGGCAGAGTAAAAATTTAAAATTTTATATCCTGAATCGAACCGACCGAATCGGATCGGACCGGATCGGACCGGTTGAATCGGATCGGATCGGACCGGCTTCTTCTTCCCTTTTCTTTCTTCCCGCGCGCCTCCCGACCTCCCCTCCTTCCCTTGTCATTTTCTCTCTCCTCCCTCACCCCGAGGCCGCGCCACCGCCTCTCTAGCCACCCCACCTCGCCGGCGCGGCGCGCCGCCCCACCACCTCCCCACGGCTCGCTGACGCTCCAGGCGGCCCGAAAACGAACGCAAATGCCTACCCTGCGCGCGCGCGACGCTTCGTCTTCCCGGTCGAAATCCAGCCGATCCGACCACCGATTGGGCCGGGTCTTGCATCAAATAATATCTACACCTCAAGAGCTTTCCATAGACACCAAGAACACCAAAATCTATCAAGCAGTTTGTCCAATTTTTGTCCAGGAAGTTTTAGCCCATTTTGACTTTCGGGCTAGATTTCTCGCAAACCATGGACCCCACGAGAAAACTGAGAGTACCAGAGCACTCCACTCGTCGAGAGCTTCGCAGCAATATAAATTTCAAAATTTTCCTACACCGTTTTTCGGTGGGTCCCATGAAACTTCGTAATATTTTTCTGAGCATTAAATGAGCTTAGAAAATTTCGTAAAATTTATGTACTAACCCCCGTGTTGTGGGCTTTGTGTAGGTATCTTCAATTCGCGAAAATTCGACAGTTGTCTGGGTCTGTAAATTTTCGGCCAGACAGACCGGCTACCGAAAAAGTTTCCGAATTGGATCGAGATTTTGGCTACCCCACCATTGTCAAATGTCCCGAGCGCGTCCCCGGAGTTGGAATCGGCATAGGTAAACCTAAACTTTACTTTTTCGTAATTTTCTATTGCTTAAATGGGATTAAAATTCCATAAAATATTCGTGGTAGCTCAGAAAATTATGATTCTTTTTGCATTAGCCTAGTAATATTACTAAGGCCCGCGGGGCAAAGTTTTAGAATTTTTAGAGTTTATTTGGGTGGTTTTTGCAAAAAGAGTCAATTATAAGGACTAAACTGTAATTTTACATATTGTGATTGATGAATGTTTGGATGGGCCCAGGAGGGGCTGTGTGATATGATTGAGTTGTGGGTGTATGGTTGGTAAATATAGAAGTGTGTTTTAAACCCATTTGCAGGTTGGGTAGGTCCTAGGTATAGGGGAGACTCTGCCAGATTTTCGGCAAGACTTATGATGTATTTGGTCTTTTCTTAATTTGTATTTGAGTCAATTGTATTAAATAATTGTAATAAAATTGTCAGGTGAGCCGGGACAACCTTCTTCCTCCGCCCAGCTGCCACAGTGACTACTGTCAAGTCTGTGAGTAAAATATTAATTTTAATTGTAATTTCGATATTATTATATGTTTAAGCATGCCCATGCATCACTTATATGTATGTATATATGTAGTTAAACTCTAGGCACGTTTTATGTTGCATTCATAACTGTTAAAGTGCCATGGATGTTGTTGTGGTAATTTGGAGCAGTGTGCGTGCGTTGGCTTGCGTGTGATATGGTGTTGACTATGGATAGGACGGGTAGACACGGCTTGAGATCTTCGCTGAGACCCGGTCCTTAGGGGTAGACATGGCTTGAGTTCTTCGCTGGGACCCCGATTTGGTTATTTAAGTGGAAGTCCGAGCTGAGTTCTTCGCTGGCACAGGTTGGATTAAGAGAGCTGTATAGTGGATCAGCTCCCATGTATGTATTGTTTGACATTATCGGGTGTGTGAGTGCTCCAAATTACCTTTTTGCTGTTATGATGTGAAAATATTGCTGATGTTGCATTTCACTCTACAGGGTGCATTAGCTTTAGATAGTTATAGATATTATGGTTAAAATTGATAGTTTACTCTCTGAGTCGAACGCTCACTCTTGTTCAATATTTTTTCAGGCCACAGGAGGATATTTTTGAGGTTAACCTGCTTTTCTCCCTCGCAGGTCGTTTATTAATGTTTGTATAATTCTGTTAACTTCTAGAATTTCCGCATGTGTCAGAAATATTCATTTGATTTGGATTTGTAATATAATTACCATGTTGGACCTGTAAACTTATTATTATATGTATGTTTGATGGACTGGATGAGGGAGCTGAGCTCCCATTTATTTTTATGACATTTGAGTATGTGGAGGGTGAGCTGAGCTCCCAAATTGATTATATATTGTGTTTACAGGTCGGGTGACTCAAAAGCTCTCCGTTGAAAGGTCCATTTTATGGTCGGACTCTGTCCGGTTGAATTCTTGAAATTGCGCCCAAATGGGCCTTAGAGTTGGGTTAATGAATAGTTAGGCTTACTACGGGCCTCAGGGGCTTTAGGCTGGCCCAGGTCCTAGTGCCGGTCCGGCCCATAGGTTGGGTCATGATAGTATATATACCAATACAATATATGAATAACATATAAGTTACAAATAAGTATACATGACCTCAAATTATGATAGATTAAGGTAAAAAATTGTCACGACCCAACCTATGGGCCGGACCGGCACTAGGACCTGGGCCAGCCTAAAGCCCCCGAGGCCCGTAGTAAGCCTAACTATTCACTCAACCCAACTCTAAGGCCCATTTGGGCCCAATTTCAAGAAATCAACCGGACAGAGTCCGGCCATAAAATGGACCTACCAACGGGGAGTTTTTGACTCACCCGACCTGTAAACACAGTAAATACTCAATTGGGGAGCTCAGCTTACCCTCCACATACTCATCAGCATAAAAATAAATGAGAGCTCAGCTCCCTCATCCAATCCATCAAACATGCATAGAATATTAAGTTTACAGGTCCAAAATAATAATTTAGTTTACAGACCCAAATCAAATAAACATTTCTAACACATGCGAAAATTCTAGGAGTAAATAAAATTACAAAACTATTGATAAACAACCTGCGAAGGAGAAAAGCAGGTTAATCACAATAAAATCCTCCTGTAGCCTGAAAAAATATTGAACAGGAGTGAGCGTTCGACTCAGAGAGTAAAATATCAATTTTAACCATAATCTCTATAACTATCTAAAGCTAATGCATCCTGTAAAGTGAAATGCAACATCACCAATAAATTCACATCATAATAGCAAAAAGGTAATTTGGAGCACTCACGCACCCAGCAATATCAACCATATATATATATGGGAGCTGATCCCCTATACAGCTCTCTTAATTCCAACTGTGCCAGCGAAGAACTCAGCTCGGACTTCCACTTAATAACCAAATCGGGGTCCCAGCGAAGAACTCAAGCCGTGTCTACCCCGAAGGACCGGGTCCCAGTGAAGATCTCAAGCCGTGTCTACCCGTCCTATCCATAGTCCACACCACATCACACGCACGCCAACGCACGCACACTGCTCCAAATTATCACAACAACATACATGGCAATTTCACAGAATGCAACATAAATCGTGCCTAAAGTTTATCTACATAGATATATGCATATAAGTGATGCATGGGCATGCTTGAACATATAATAATAGTGAAATTACAATTAAAATTAATACTTTACTCACAGACTTGACAACGGTCCTTTGTGGCGGTGAAGGAAGAAGGTCATCGGCTCACTGACAATTACATTACAATTATTTAACACAATTGACTCAATACAAATCATGAAAAGACCAAATACATCCTAAGTCGTGCCGAAAATCCGGCAGAGTCTCCCCTATACCTAGGACCTACCCAACCTGCAAAAGGGCTCAAAACACACTTCTATATTCACAATCCATATATCCACAACTCAATCACATCACACAGCCCCTCCTGGGCCCATCAAATCAGTCATCCATCACAATATGTAAAATTTCAATTTAGTCCTTATAATTGATCAATTTTTCAAAAAGCGCCCAAATAAGCTCTAAAAATTCTAAAACTTTGCCCATGATCCTTAGCAATATTACTAGGCTATTGCAAAAGAATCATAATTTTACGAGCTACCACGAATATTTTATGGATTTTTAATCCTATTTAAGCACTAGAAAATTACGAAAAAGCAAGGTTGGGTTTACCTTTGCCGATTCCGACTTGAGAACGCTCGGGATGTCTGACAATGGGGGTAGCCAAAACCTCGGTCCAATTCGGAGACTTTTTTAGTGCAATGCGGCGAAATTCACGAACCGATTCTAATCGCCGAATTTCCGCGAATTGAAGATACCTACATGAAGCCCACAACACGGGGGTTAGTACATAAATTTTTCAGAATTTTCTAAGCTCATTTAATACTCGAAAAGATACTGCGAAGTTCCGTGGGACCCACCGAAAAACGGTGTCAAAAAAATTCAAAATTTATGTCGCCACGAAGCTCTCTATGAGTGGAGCGCTCTGGTACTCTCGGTTTTCTCGTGGGATTCACGGTTTGCGAGAAATCTAGCCCGAAAGTCAAAATGGGCTAAAACTTCCCGGACAAAAATTGGATAAACCGCTCGATGGATTTCGGTGTTCTTAGTGTCTATGGAAAGCTCTCGACGAGTAGATGAGTTTAGACATAAGACCCGGTCCGATTGGTGGCCGGATCGGCCGGATTTTGGCCGGGAAGGTGAACGGTCGCGCGCGCGCTGCGCGTCGCTTCTGGAGCCGTTTTCCGGCATTCCAGGCAGCGACCGGCCGTGGGGGAGGGCTAAGGCGGCGCTCCGGGTAGGTGGGGAGGCAGGGGAGGTGGCGGCGCGGCAAGGGGAGGAGGGAGGAGAGAGAAAAGAGAGAGAGAAGGGGAGGAGGTCGGACGCGCGCGGGGAAGGGAAGAAGAAAAAGAAAAGGCCGGTCCGATTCGACCGGTCCGATCCGGTCTGGTTAGATTCGGCCGGTTCGATTCAGGATATAAAATTTTAAATTTTTTATTCTGCCTCGGGACCGAAAACGAGGTCCAAAAATTCCGAAAAAATTTCAAAAAACTCAAAAAAATTCGTAGACTCCAAATATATTTTTAGTTTTGCCAGGTGGTCTTTAAATTAATTTTTAAAAATCATCAAAGTTTATATTTTCGGAAAATCGAACCCGATTTTTAAAATCAAAAAAATCTCAAAAAAATTTTCTAAAATTTAAATAAAATTAAAATACCAATAATGCTCATAAAATAATAAAATTTAAAATTTTTGGGTGTTACATTCTTTCCCCCTTACAGAAAATTCGTCCTCGAATTTTTACACAAGGCAGAATAAAGCACATGATTATACATTGAACAAATAAGGGTACTTGCTACGCATGTCCCGTTCTGACTCCCAGGTGCACTCTTCCACCGACTGACTCCTCCACAAAACCTTAACAATAGGGATCTGTTTGGATCTTAGCTGTCTCACTTGGTAGTCCACTATGGCTACAGGTTGCTCCTCAAATGTCAAGTTCTCTTTTAGCTCTATTACATCTGGTTGTAGTACATGAGAGGATCTGGAATGTATTTCCTGAGCATGGAGATGTGAAATACGGGATGAACATGAGAAAGGTTGGGTGGTAGCTCCAATCGGTGGGCAACTGCTCCAACTTTATCAGTAACCTCAAAAGGTCCAATATACCGAGGTGCCAACTTGCCCTTCTTTCCAAATCTCATCACTCCCTTCATCGGAGAAACCCTCAGGAATACATAGTCGCCTACTGCAAACTCCACATCCCTCCGTCTGGGGTCTGCATAACTCTTCTGCCTACTGAAAGCTGTTTTCAATCGTTCCCTGATTAAGGGAACCATCTCTGAAGTATACTGCACTAGGTCTACATCATGCACTTTCGCTTCCCCCATTTCTATCCAACACAGAGGAGACCGACACTTTCTTCCATATAGTGCCTCATAGGGTGCCATCCCTATGCTGGAATGGTAACTGTTGTTGTAGGCAAACTCCACCAAAGCTAGTTGATCATCCCATTGACCTCCAAAATCCAAAACACTCATGCGAAGCATGTCTTCCAGTGTTTGGATTGTCCTTTCGAACTGTCCATCTGTCTGAGGGTGGAAAGCCGTACTGAAGTTCAACTGTGTGCCAAGTGCCTCCTGCAACTTTCTCCAAAATCGAGAAGTGAACTGGGGCCCTCTGTTAGATATTATGGAAGCCGGAACTCCATGCAATCTGACTATTTCTCGAATATAGAATCGGGCGTACTGTGCCACAGAATATGTAGTCTTCACAGGCAAGAAGTGAGCTGATTTGGTTAGACGGTCTACAATTACCCATATCGAATCATATCCTCGAGTGGTACGAGGCAACCCAGTCACAAAATCCATAGTAATCATTTCCCACTTCCATTCTGGGATAGGGAGCTCTTGCAGCTTCCCTGACGATCTCTAATGTTCAAACTTCACCTTCTGACAAGTCAAGCACTTGGACACAAAGTCTGCTATGTCTCTCTTCATGCCATTCCACCAATAGCTATCCTTCACATCATGGTACATCTTGGTGGAGCCTGGGTGGACATTGTATAGGGTATAGTGTGCCTCTTGCATGATTTCATTTCTGAGATTGTCCACATCGGGCACACATATCCTAGAACCTTGCATAAGGGCGCCATCATTGGCAAACCTGAACTCACCACCTTCACCTTGTTGTACTCTTTCTATGATCTTCATCAATTGTTGGTCTCTGTGCTGGGAAACTCTAACTCTGTCCCGCAAGTCTGGCCTCACTGAAAAATGAGCCAACAATACCCCCTCATCTGAAAGATCTAGGATTAAACCTTGATCCATTAACTCATGTACTTCCCGAATCAACGGTCTCTTCTCCACTGAAATGTGCGCCAAACTGCCAGAAGACTTCCTGCTCAAAGCATCTGCCACTACATTGGCCTTCCCAGGGTGGTACTGGATGGTGCAATCATAGTCTTTCAGAAGCTCCATCCATCTCCTCTGTCTCAAGTTTAAATCCCTCTATTGGAAGATGTACTTCAGACTCTTGTGGTCGGTGTATATCTCGCACACTTCACCATACAAGTAGTGTCTCCAGATTTTTAGTGCAAAGATTACAGCCGCCATTTCCAAATCATGGGTGTGGTAGTTCTGCTCATGCCTCTTTAGCTGCCTTGAAGCATAAGCCACTACTTTTCTATTCTGCATCAAAACACACCTTAAGCCAACTCTGGAGGCGTCACAGTACACGGTGTATCCTTCACCACTCATAGGTAGTGTTAACACAGGGGCGGTGGTTAGACACTCCTTAAGCTTCTGGAAGCTCTTCTCACAGTCATCTGTCCAAATGAATGGAACATTCTTCCGAGTTAACTTAGTTAGGGGAGCCGCTATCCTGGAAAAATCTTGCACAAAACGCCTATAGTAGCCAACTAGACCCAGAAAACTTCGCACCTCAGTGACTGTTATAGGCCTAAGCCAATCAGTTACAGCTTCAATTTTCTTGGGATCCACTTGAATGCCGTTACTAGAAACCACGTGTCCCAAGAATGAGATGCTTTCTAGCCAAAATTCACATTTTGAAAATTTGGCATATAGCTGGTGCTCCCTCAAAGTCTGCAACACCATTCTCAAGTGCCACACGTGTTCTTCCTCGGTCTGAGAGTATACCAAAATGTCATCTATGAATACGATGACAAAACGGTCCAAAAATGGCTTGAACACCCTGTTCATCAAGTCCATGAAGGCTGCTGGTGCATTAGTGAGTCCAAAAGACATCACCAAGAACTCATAATGACCATATCTTGTCCTGAATGCCGTTTTGGACACGTCCTCATTCCTGATTCTCAACTGATGGTAGCCTGATCGCAGGTCTATCTTGGAAAAGAATCTAGCCCCTTGAAGCTGATCAAACAGATCGTCGATCCGAGGAAGTGCATACTTGTTCTTCACAGTCACCTTGTTCAGCTGTCTATAATTAATGCACAACCTCAATAACCCATCCTTCTTTCTCACAAATAGAACAGGAGCACCCTAGGATGAAGTGCTCGGACATATGAAACCTTTGTCTAACAGCTCCTGTAGTTGCTCTTTTAACTCTTTCAATTCTGCTGGGGCCATCCTGTAAGGTGGCATTGATATTGGGTTTGGTACCCGGAACAACATCAATGCAGAACTCTATTCCCCTTTCTGGTGGTAACCCTGGAAGCTCTTCAGGGAAGACATCCATGAATTCTCTGACAACAGGAACATTTTCCATGTTGGTATCTTCTACAGATGTATCTCTCACCAATGCCAAATACCCTTGGCATCCACGCCTCAACATTTTTCTAGCACTAATTGCTGACACCAAATTATATGGAGCCACGCTCCTGTCACCATCAAAGCTAAACTCTTCCACACCAGGTATGTGAAAATGCACCTTTTTGTTCCTGCAGTCTAAAGTGGCATAATGAGTTGCCAACCAGTCCATCCCCAAAATTACATCAAAATCAATCACTGGTAGAGGAACTAAGTCTGCTGGGACGATCTTTCCATCCACTACTACTGGGCTACCCGGAAAAACCATATCTACATCTATGTTGTCACTAAGTGGGGTAGCTACCGACAAAGGGTATTCTAAAGTGGTAGGGTTTCTACCCAATCTCATGGCAAACACAGGGGAGACAAATGAGTGCGTAGCACCCAGATCTATTAAAACACGAGCTTCATAGGAACAGACCAGAAGAATACCTGCCACAACTGCATTCGAAGCCTGAGCATCCTGATGGGTCAGGGTGAAAACCCGAGCTTGACCCCTACCCTGAGTGGCAGAACCACGATCGACTTCTACCTCTCGACCGCCTCCAAATCCACGTCCCCCTTGTCCTCGGCCTGTTGGCCCGAATCGCTGCCATCTTTGAAGCACCGGATACAATGACGAGGAACATTTGTGAGAACCTGTGACCCCATCTGTGGCTTACTGAACATGGGGCATTCCCTAGCAAAGTGACACAGTTGGCCACACACAAGCATACTCTGAACTCATCATACAAGGTCTGAATGTCCTCTTCCACCTTTGTGCACAAAGTGCCAAGGAGGATCTTGAACTGGACCAGGCTGCTGTACCCGGCGTGACCACTGCTGGATCCATACCCTGGTCTGAACCCTCGGGATTTGTGTCTGAAACCACTTCTCTTATTCCTGCTTCTTCCTCTGTAATTAGTTTGGCCACCACTATCTGTAGTAGCCTTGTGGGGAACACCTGAAGAACCCTCTACTCTGTTTTTCTTTGCCCTTCCGCTGTCATCCACAGCATAGCTAATCTCTATCCGTCTGGCTCGATCAACTACCACATCAAAAGACTGATCAGACATCATGGCCAGGTTTGCATACCTCCTGTCAAGCCCCTTTAGGAACCTCTTCACCTTCATAGTTTCTGTAGCTATCGCTGTAGGGGCATATCTGCTCAATTCCAGAAATTCTGTAGCATATTCATCTACAGACCTGCCATTCTGTCTTAAGGCCTCAAAGGCCCACTATTTCTGATCTCTGAAGCTTTCTGGCACAAACCGATTGATGAACAGTTCCACAAACTGAGCCCACGACAAACCCTCCATCCGAGGTAACACGTAGTCATTCATCCATTGTCTAGGCATAGGCCCCATGACATGCTGTGTACACTCTATTAGTCTTCTATCACCAATCGCACTGCATTCTGCACATGCGAGAATCCAAAAACCGATATGCATCATCTGACACATCATAAGTACCAGGCACCAACTTCTTGAAATTGATGATCTGTTTGTAAGGTTCCCCTCTTGGTACGGTGGACTGCTGCTGCTGTGGAGGGTGGACCATATATTGTGCCATCATATCGATGGTTCTCTGCAACCCAGCTAGAGTAGCTGCCATGGGGTCCATGGGACCCTGTGCCATAAAGACTGATCCTGTACTGGTGGAAGCTGCTCTTCTACTTGAGCAGCTCTAGGCCTCCTACCCCGCCTCCTCGGGGCAGGCGCCTTATCCTGTGCCGACACCTCGTTAGGCACATCTGGTTCTGGTGCAGTGGCAGCTCTCCTGCTTCTACGCATTTTCCTAAAATTCAGCAGCATTAGCCCACAAAATTCAAAACTGCACATTATATAACTGCTCTATTTCGGTTTGATTCAGTTTAAACCGATCGATTTTGATTTTTGATTATTTTTTAATTTAGACTTGATTTTCAAGTTATTTAGTTTAATTTTAACTTTGGTTTGAACATAATAACCATTAATCAATGAAATTAAATAATTAATATATATAATTAAATATAATTCATAAAATCTCCATAAAAATAAATCAATTCAAAAATTAATTCGGTTCGATTTGAATATATAAAATCACTATTCAGTTCGGTTGGGTTTAACCGATTTTTTTTCTTCAAAACCGAACCGAATCTAAAGAATCAAAATTTTTATAATATAAAATCGAACCGAACCGATTAAATTTTAAAATCAAACCAATTGAACCGAATTAGCTCGGTTCGATTCAGTTTTTCGATTTGAACCGAAATCTGCTCACCTCTACACCCACTCTTAGTATACAAACACCCAATATATATATATATATATATATATCTTAACTAAAATAATAATTATGAGCAGCCCCTTTTTCAAATTTTTAGTCTTCTTTTCAAAACATATGGTGTGGCATTTGCTAAGATCTCCCTCTTAATTGCTATTTATTCTCTATTCTTTCCTTTTCTTTTAAAAAAATTTAAAAAAAATTAAAATAATAATTATTAATTGATTAGGTATATGCATAGAGAATAAGTAAAAATTACTCCCACTAATAACACTCATAAACTCAAACTTATTTTGCCAATCGTGGTCATGGAAATATATTTGTCATGGTTATTAATCGAATTTCAATTAATATTGTCCTACTGGTTGTAGTCCTCAGAAACTTTCATATAATTATTATGACACATCAAAAAATTTTTCAACCTAACCATAACTTTTTGTTTTAATTTATATTTTAACTTTTTAATATGTTTTATAATTAATTTAAAAATCAAACGTAATGAGAATAAAAATACAACTCAACTCAACTCAACTAAGCCTTTATCCCAAAAATTTGGGTCGGCTATATGGATTCGCTTTCTCCACTCTGAACGATTTTGGGTTAAATCCTCAGAAATGTGTAATGCTTCTAGGTCATGTTGTACTACTCTCCTCCAAGTCAATTTAGGTCTACCCCTTTTCTTCTTTCTATCCTTTAACCTAATGTGCTCTACTTGTCTAACTGGAGCCTCCGTATGTCTACGCTTCACATGACCAAACCACCTCAATCTCCCTTCTCTCAACTTATCTTCAATTGGCACCACTCCTACCTTTTCTCTAATACTCTCATTACGGACTTTATCTAGTCTAGTATGGCCACTCATCCACCTTAACATTCTCATCTCTGCAACTCTTATCTTAGATGCATACGACTCTTTCAGTGCCCAACACTCACTACCATATAACATAGCCGGTCGTATGACTGTACGGTAAAATTTTCCTTTCAATTTATTGGGAATCTTACGATCACATAAAACTCCCATAGCACGTCTCCACTTCAACCATCCGGCTTTAATCCTATGACTAACATCCTCCTCACATCCCCCATCTACTTGAAGGACTGAGCCTAGATATTTAAAGTGATTACTTTGGGACAGTATCACTCCATTCAAACTAACTTCTTCCCTATCACCAGTTTGGCCTTCACTGAACTTGCAATGCATGTATTCTGTCTTTGTTCTACTTAACTTAAAACCCTTTGACTCTAAAGTACTTCTCCAAAGTTCTAGCTTTCTATTGACTCTTTCTCGTGTCTCATCTATCAGAACAATATCATCCGCAAACATCATGCACCAAGGAATACTCTCTTGTATATGTTTCGTCAGTTCATCTAAAACTAATGTAAAAAGGTAAGGGCTTGTGGCTGATCCTTGGTGTAATCCAATTGAGATCGGAAAATCTCTTGTGTCCCTTCCCACTGTGCGCACAATAGTAGTTGCTCCTTCATACATATCTTTCAATACTTGTATGTACCTAATAGATTCCCTCTTTTGTTCTAATACATTTTATAAGACCTCTCTTGGAACACTATCATAAGCCTTCTCCAAATCAATAAAAACCATGTGTAGATCTTTCTTCACATCTCTATATTTCTCCATCAAGCTTTTAATGAGAAAGATCGCTTCCATAGTTGAGCAATGGGCATAAAACCAAATTGATTGAGAGAGATAGAAGTATCATGACGTAGTCGATGCTCCACAACTCTCTCCCACAACTTCATAGTATGGCTCATGAGTTTAATTCCCCTATAGTTTGAGCAACTCTATATGTCTCCCTTATTTTTAAAAATAGGTACTAAAATACTCTTCCTCAATTCATCAGACATTTTCTTTGAGTTTATAATCTTATTAAATAATTTAGTTAACCATGCCACTCCCATATCTCCCAAATACTTCCACACTTCAATTGGTATTTCAGAATAAAAATACACTTTTTTTTATATTTATTTTATAATATAATAATAAGTATAAAACTATTTTTTTAAAAAAATAATGATTATTACTAAGAATTTAATAGTAAAATATTAATTTAAATTGATGAATGTAATTTACATTATATTTATTACTTAGAAATCTGATTACCTTCTGTCAAAAGGGAAATAGAGTAAATAAGGGTTTCTTTACTTATGAAAAATAATTTCTGTTTTTTTTTTTGTTTAATTTTTCATTTGCAAGAAAAATTTTCTTTTCATTTTTTATAAAAAAAAGGAAGATGTGTTCATTCGTCAATAATAAAAAATAATTTTTAATTTAAAAATTAAAAATTATTCATATAATTCATAATTAAAAAATATAAAATATATTTAAAATTTTATTTTTATTTTAAATTTTTTAGTATGTGTTATATAGTTATTTTATTATAATATGATTAGTTTTATCAAAATAAGTAAATATTTTCTTAAATAACTTTTCAGTTTTAATTATAATATAACTGTAGTTATAAAAAATCAATATTTTCATTTGGAAAGCAACAAAAAAAAAACTTTATTATAAAAATAGTAGAAAATATTTACCAAATCTTAATTACTTAAATTTTTAAAAATTAAAATATATTATTTAAAAAATTTATACATGAAAATATAAAATTTTATTTCTTTTTTTAATTTTTCAAATTACTTCAATTTTGCACATTTTTGCAGAAGTGAAATGGCCTAAATATTTATGAGAAAGCCTAACAAAATGCAAATAAAAAATTTTCAGAGGGCTAGAATCCCTTGCTTTTTGCCCATGTACGGAGGGCAATGGAAGCAATCATACGGTGTGACCGTGACCAGCGATGGCATCCCTCAAGCATCCTATTCCAATATGAATCTAATTAATATTTTTAAAAATTAAATTCATTATAAATTTTATTAAAATTTATTTTAAATTATTTAAATTCATTTAAAATTTAATTATTATTATCTAATAAATAGTTAAATTTATTTAAAATTTAATTATTATTACTCAATAGATGTTTAAATTTATTTAATTTTATATAAAAAAATTTTTATTAATAATTTATATTTTAAAAATTTAATAAATTTATAAATATTATTATAAAAAATATATATTTTATATTTAATTAAATATTTATATAAATAAATTTAAATGACGGATAATTAACACGTGAAACTCAAACTCATTATATGTATTAAATTTTAAATTTAAACACATTTCAAATCTAATCATATAATATCTAAATTCGTCTCATTAAAATTCGGTCAGATCGAATATTCGTAAAAACTCGATCTATTATCATTTCTAATCGTGACATCATACATAGAATGACAAATGTATAAATGAAATAAATGCTAAACATTAAATCAATTGAGTTTTATATAATTATAATTATTAAATAATTATTGAGTAATTTTTTTATTTTAAAATTAAGATTCTATTTGTTTCACATAAAATATTTTTCTGATGTTTGGAGCATTCAAACAAATTAGTTATTTGAAAATATTTTCCTGATCAAAGAAAAAATTAAGTTATTTTTTTGAAAAAAATGAGTTTTATTCTTAAAAAAGAAAATTATTTTTTATTTTCTAAATTTTAACAGTCTTATTAAAATATAAACACACTTATATGTACATAAAATAAATACATATTATTAATTTAATATTATAATTAAATAATTAAATTTTTTTAAAAAATATTTTTTAAAAATATATTGTTATATATAAATTATTTTTCACAAAATAAATAAACAGTGCTTAATAATTAAATAACTTTTATGGTTAATTTTTATTAATTTCCCATTCCATATAATATGCAATATAATTTCTCTTGCAGGGAAGTTTCTTCTCAAAATTTTTAATACATGGAATCCAAGCATAGTTAAGCTCAGGTTTGCCCAAAATGTGTGAGCCTATTGTTCTGAAGTTAAATCTCTGATCAGTAAGTCTGGGTATAGCTTGCTTGGAAATGGAATACTGCTTTCACCGGAGGTATTTCTTCGTTGGATCTATTATTTACCTGTTCATTTTCATTACAGATTTCTCCTTACTTTTTTCCTTTTAACAAAATTTTTTCTGGTTCTTTCTCAGCTCAGGTTCTTCTCCAGTTTTTTAATATGTGGACTCCAAGTGTAATTAAACTCATGTTTGACCAAGGTGTGTAAGTTCATTCTTCTGAAGTTGAATCTCTGATCAGTAAGTCTGAGTATAGCTTGCTTGGAAGTGGTATATTGCTTTCACCGGAGGTATTTATTCGTTGGATTTATTATTTAACTGTTCATTTTCATTACAGATTTCTCTTTATTCTTTTCCCTTTTATTTTTTTTTTTCTGGTTCTTTCTTAACTCAGATCATATACTGCACAAGTGGGTTAAGATCGCGATTTGTGGAACATATAGACTGGTAATTGAAGTGAAAAAATTGACACGGCTATCCTCTCCCTTTGGTAAGATCATCAATTCATCAGTCAATAGCCATCTAGTGTTTCATTTCTGCTCAAAAGTTGCAGTGGAAATTTCTCTTTTTCCATATGAGTGTTTATTTTTATTATATATTTCAAAAAATTTTAAAGGAAATGGGCTGTCAGGGTTTTAATCTCTGACTTTCTGCAACATGCCCTAAATCACTAAGTTAGTGACCCAATTACCCCTTAGGTGCTGATATTGGCACTTCTCTTGTTTTCTAGCACTCCCACTAATTCCATGTTATTGAAAAATAAATATATATAAGTAATTCATAATTTCTCATGAATAATTGATAGGAATTTTAAGAAAGAGAAAGACAACAATAGAAGGGCTATAAAGGGTCTTTTAGTATCATTTATTTTTTGGATTGAACTCTATTAAGTTTTAATATGCAGGTGAGTAAGAGTTGTTACCTTTATCAGTTTATTATTTTACCTCCTTTCCTTTAACCTTTAAAAAAAAAAAAGAAAAAAAAAAAGAAGCTGAGTTATTTTAACTGAAAATTGAGGGGAAAGGATATAGTTAAACAAAATTTATTCAAGAGTCTATTTGTTTGAATAATGGTTTGAAATGACAGGGTAATTGAATTTATTATTAATGTTTATATTTATAATTTTTAATTGAGATTTACCAAATACAAATACAAAATACAAAATAGGTTTTCCTTTCAAAAAAAACCTAAGCAAAATGAATCGTAAAAATCTCAAACGAAGAGTTGCCAATTGGCACTTTTCTTCTTCTTCTTCCTTTTTATTTATTTATTTATTTTTAAAGTTTTCTCCAATCTATATGATTTGGATTATATTATGATGGTGTGATTGTACGTTGATGTCTCAATTTCAGAGTTGAGCTTTTGAGTCACCAAAGCACTGATGAAAATGCTTGGTTCAAATCAAAAAGAAAAAAAATGAATTGATTGGAATAATTAAATATTTGTACCTCTAAATAATTTTCTCACTTGAGTATTTATGGTTTTAACTATTATTTCATCAATAATACAGGCATGGCTGAGATAGTTGCAGCTTCTGCAGGGACTTCTGCTGTAGTAGTTGAGGCATACAAAGATGCGAGGAATGCAGCTGACTCTATTGACGAAATGAGATATTATGAGAAAAGTCTGGATAAAAATTATGAAAAGTTGCAAGATGCGATTAAAAAGCTCTATGCCAGGAAAGGTGATTTGTTAGTGAAAATAAATAGGGATAGGACAAAGCAGGCTACCGAAGAATGCAATGTGTGGATGGGTAGTGTCAAGAAACTTGAGAAAGAGGTGCTAGCCTTGAAAGCTGAATATGAAGAAGAAAAAAGCCACAAGTTTAAATCGGTTCGTCTTTGCCCACGTTCAAATCTTAGCAAACGCATGGTAGAGAAACTTTTTGAGGTACAAAGTTGTTGGTCAGAGGGGAGCAATTTTGGAACTGACTTTCTGGTTGAGAGATCAGCAAAACCTATCATAAAAGCGAAGGCACCAAAAATAGAGGACAAGCCATCACTTTCCATGGTTTTCGAAGAGATACTTGAATGCCTAAAAGATAAGCGTGTAACAAGAATAGGACTTTGGGGCCAGGTGGGTGCTGGGAAAACAACAATCATGCAAAATTTGCGTGAAAGTGAAGAAATTTCTGAATTGTTTGATATAGTCTTTTATGTAACTCTAGCTGACGAAGGGAATGAAGAAAGGTTGCAAGAAAGGGTTCAGCATCAAATAGCAGAAGAGCTACAATTGGATTTACTACAAGGCAGTACTGACGCTGCTTCAAAAATATCCAAGAGGTTGGAGAGCATGAGATTTTTACTTCTTTTGGACGATGTCTGGGGCACATTTGATCTCGATGATTGCGGCATCTATGAAAATGAAAAGGATAGCAAGATAGTAATTGCATCTAGACATTGTGGCAATTGTCGTGAGATGTGTGTTGATCATCTAATTAGGGTGCCACGGCTCTCAAATGATGAAGCTTTGAATCTTTTTCAGGAAAGATTAGGTCGAAAGTTGTATTCTGAGTTTAAATCACTAGCCCGCCAAGTCATTGAGGAGTGTGATAATTTGCCCCTTTTAATAGACAAGGTTGCAAGAGCCTTCAGAAGGAAAGACGATATTCTTCTATGGGAGTCTGGGCTGAATAAATTGCGAATATGGCCTGGTACCAAATGTGATGGAATGGATGATGCGTTTGATTTATTAAGATTCTGTTATGAAGAATTAGATGAAGATGGAAAAGTTTGCTTTCTTTATGGTGCCTTATATGCTGAAGCATATGAAATATGTATAAATTATTTGCTAGAATGTTGGAGAGCTGAAGATTTCACTCAAGATGTGGAGGAGTTCACTGCAATTCAGAAAGGTCAAGAGATATTGCATGATCTTTTGGATGCATCTTTGCTAGAAAACGGTGAAAAGGTAAAACATGTAAGGATGAATAAAGTGCTACGGAAAATGGCCTTTAAAATCTTAGAAAGTGACGATTCAAAATGTTTGGTGAAACCTGGCAAGGGGCTCCAAAAGGCCCCCGAAAGTAAAGAATGGGAACAAAAACTAAGGATTTCTTTGATGGATAACAAATTTAGCAGTTTACCGGACAAGCCAGATTGCAACAATCTCTCAACACTTTTACTCCAGAGAAATATTGATTTGGCAGTGATTCCTCGCCGATTCTTTGAATCTATGCAAAGTCTCCGGGTTTTGGACTTACATAGCACTAATATTGCTGAATTACCATCTTCGATTTCATGCTTGGTATGTCTCAGGGCTCTTTATTTAAATTCTTGCAGGAGATTGTTGAAGCTTCCAGGCAAAATAAAGGCACTTAAGCATCTTGAGGTGCTTGATATTCGAGGTACTGGGATTAATTCTTTGCCGGTTGAAATAAGATATTTAAGCCAATTGCAGCGCTTCAGGATGTCATTGTCAAAGATAGATGGAAAATCAAGGAAAATCAGAACAAATCACAATATAATTTTAGAGCTTTCTTTGTTGGAAGAGTTAGTCATCGACATTCATCCAGAAAATGAGTGGTGGAAGCAGGTTGTGAGACATATAACTCAAAATGTGGCTGTCTTGAAAAAATTGACCTACCTTTCATTCTCCATCGGTGAATATCATTCAACCAGGTACAAAATTCTTGATTGCTTCAGACATAGGATTTGCTGGCGTGTAAAATATGCAAATGGTGATGGCAATCTTCCATTGCCAGAGGTACTTGCTGAAGCTGATGCATTTGAACTAATTGGATGCAAGGGAGTTTTGAAGTTATCGGACTTTGGCATTGACAATATGACCAAGATTAAGAGCTGTTTGATTGAAAGTTGTAATGAAATGGAGACTGTTGTTGATAGCAATGGAATAACAAATGCAGTGTTTGAGTGCTTGGAGAAGATGTACCTAAGCAATATCCCCAACTTGCAAAGCATTTGGGAGGGTTTGGTACCTCAGGGAAGCCTTGCCCGACTAAATACTTTAGTTTTCTTCAAATGTTCAAAGCTGAAGAAGATTTTCTCTAGCAGCTTAGTTCAGCAATTCTCTGATCTCCAGCACTTGGAAATTGAAGCTTGTCATCAAATTGAAGAGGTTACCCTGGAAGCAGAGAACAATGGGATGAATGCTCCTGTACTTCCAAGTCTAAAGTCAATAGTACTTGTTGGTCTTCCAAGTTTAACAAACATTTGGATTGATGATTCACTGGATTGGGCCTCCCTAGACAAAACGATTTCCATGTGTCCACTATTGGATAGTCATCCTTCTTGGCGAACAGTACTGTGACAAGAATGAAGAAGCTGCCTTCAAACAGAGATTTTGCCCTGGTTGTATCTTGAGCTAGCATTTCTAATTTTCATTCTGGATAATATTTGGTTTTGTAATGTATGGTATTTAAACTATAAGTACTTCTTTTGAACTTTCCAAAACAGAGGTTTGTATTTTCATTTTGCTTTTGTGAGATAGATTCTACATCTTCCAGCAAAATAATTTGTGACCTGAAAATTTGTTTTTGCAAACGCCCTTGGCTAAAACAATAGTTTTTTTTTTCCCCCGTAATGTTTAGTCATCTTTGCTCTTGTTTTTAAAAGATTTTAAATTTGATTCAAGCTAGAATACAAATAGACCTGGTGTGAGTGAAAGATGCATTTCTTGGGCGCACACAATAAATTTCCTGAAATGTCTTTCTTCTTGATCTTTTAGCTCTGGTTGTGACAGTGTCTTTCTTGCTTTTGGCTATGCATATTGATTCATTCATCCATTACAGTGGCTTGCATTTCTTGACCACTTTTATTTTCTTTTAGGAGAATAATGGTTATGAATTTGAGATTTTTGGTTTGACAATATGGAGTTTATAGCTTTTATGTTTGCAGAAATATACATTAGGCGGCTTCATAAGATTGGGACTTTTATTAAAAAAGTTGAGGTAATGAATTAATTCAAAGGCTTCACTTATAATTGTAGCCGAACAAAAATCAAAGTATAGCAAGACATAAGATTTTAAGTAGTTCAGCAATGTTCCCACATTCATATTCCATAATGCCAATTGTCAAAATTTTGCCTTCCTTCTGAAAAATGCAAAAGAAAGATTTAGTTTTCTTCTAGTTATGGGCAATAATTTATTTTGATTTTATTTTAATTTTATAATGTAGTTTCTTTATAAATAAAATAAATACAACAGTTTGATTTCAAATTGGATTAGAGAAATCATAAAAACGTTTGGTGAGATGTTTAGGCTTGTTGTTGGTGGACTGGACTTGGTTTCTTTGTTCTTTTCTCATGAGTTGTGGATTTCGTTGGGCTATTCTGTTAGAGGGAGTCCTTTGCTCATAAAATCTACAAGGCTCCGGACTGATAAGTAAGTTGATTAGATATTGAAGTACATGAAGGATGAGGGCTTTCATGGACAATTTCATGGATAACCCACTAAAGTTGATAGCCCTATAAGCTAAACAAAAAATGGGAAAATGTGTTGCCATTTTCAATTAGAGCAGACTGAGAGCAAGTTGCATGATCCAATTAATCAAAAATGGTTATGAAGAGAATAAAATAAAAATAAATCAAGATATGGGAATTTGGATCTACAAGCCATAGTCTCAGGTCATAGCTTGTCTCTGGACTTCAAGGAGCAACTTCTGGGCGTTGCCTTAATCCTACTTAATATATTTAAGTAGTCACATTGGACAAAATACAAATGAGATCAAAGAAAATGAATAGTGTACATCTTATTAAGTACTAGTTTATGGATGTAGTCCTAGTAAAATCACCAACATATCATAAAACTTCTTTTACATCAAGTATTCATTATTAGAACACAACACACTTCAAGAGTTCAAGTACTAAAACAACAAGTGTCACTGGTCCATAATGATATATGCTCAGAAATTTCTGAGCTGAGCACAACCACAAACAGTAGCAAGTAGTTGGAAGCATAAATAGCTTTAAACATATTAATAACCACAGCCATATAGGCTATAATGGTGAACGTTGGGTCTTTATTGCCATCACAACATAAACAACTAAATTTTAATCCCAAACTAGTTAGGATCTTTATTGCCATCATTGGCAATTATTCCATTGCATGCCAGATTACTTCCTTGCCTTGATCTGATTTTGCAGCTATCCAAGGCACTTCGGTTGGCAAAAAGACCTGAAATTCAATCATATCATGCATGGAATAAAAACCAAAGAACATATAGAAGTTAACTACGTACCTTAGATAAAAACAATACCTCTGGTCTATGCTATGTGATTCAATCACATTCATCCACGGGAGTAAAAATGCCTTCCCAAGAATCTTGCTTGGTGTTTTGCCACTCCAATGCTTGCCACCAGCTCTCCTCACCCTTGATCTGCCTCAGTTTGGTGAAGAAAACTTTGCTAATTGGGAGGCTTTTGAGATTTGGGCAATGGTAAAAACTCATCCAATCCATTCTTGGCGAAATGGATAACACATCAGAGATGCTATCCAATTCAGGTAAGAAATGAAGAGATACCTTCTTCAAGGCTGGGAGAACATGCTTGATCTCATTCCCAGAATCATTGCAGCTCACTAATCTGGTGACTTCAGAGCAATCATCAACTGTGAGCTCTTCAAGGCTGGAAAGATTTGCAAGCAATACTGGTGTGAAAATGATGGTAAGCTCTGGACGCACGTGCAGGGTCAAGTATTTTAGTACTTTGAAGCTACAGTTATCCAGACGCCCCTCCCATATACTCCTTATACTCGTCGAATAATATATACAGATATTCAATTGATTTAAGACCAACTTCTATTTCTCCAGAAGCATTTGTTACCATTTGATCTCCATTTACGATTGCTTGAAGCTTGTCACATTCCCCTGCTACACAACATTTTACTTGTGCCATATTTGTGATCTCAAATTCTGATAACTTCTCAATAGTCATATTGCGGTCCAAGAAAAAGGCAGATGCGTGTCTGAGCACTTTATTGATTTCTTCAGGCGCACCTTTACCATTTACATACTTCGAGCATTTATCATATCGTCCTAACCCAACCTCAGCATCATGAGGGATTGGAGAAATGATGCGCTTGGTATGATCACCAACAGTAAATTTGAAATGTGATAATGGTGGAGATGTTGGTATGTATCCCAATTAAAATGGCTTAATATTTCCACTTTGGGGAAGTCGAACTGAAGTGTATGTAATGTCGTCAGTCTGGAAACCTCCAAAACAACTTCTTCCACGGATGCTTTCCACTGATCATCTTCTGGACTCACATCAATATATAAATTAACTTAGATAGCTTTGGTATAACCCCATCAGGAATTACCGTCCCTGGTTCCTCGAAACTCACGGGTTCACTAAATGATGCTTTCAGGGATGTGAGATTCGTTAGTTGTTCAACTTCTCTTGGTACAGCCAAGATTGCTGTAAGCCTGTCCCTTCAAAATGAAGTACCTCAACACTACTGAGTTCTCCAACTCTGGATGGTAATGTTAACAGAAGAACACAGTGATTCAAAAAGAACCTTCTGAGATTGACCAATCCGAAAAGAGAATCAGGCAAAGATTTAATGGGAATTCCAGATAAGTTTAGGATTTGTAAAGCAAGCATACCATGGAAAAATGAATCAGATATTTTCCTCAATTTAAGGTTTCTTTGCAGGAACAATGCTTGGGCTTGGGGGCAGCTCAGATTCTCTAATAACTCAGTTAGCTTATTATCCATCAAATAAATCTAATGGAACTTTTTACAATCCACATCCTTCCGTAGCTCAGTCAATGTACTATTGTTTCTCATAAGAAACAATCCTTCTATGGATGGAAAAGCATGTTCTAGCCATATACAGCGATCTATCTCATGTAGCTTGAAAAATTGTCCATCCTCGGAACTCTCCAACAGGCCAGCAGTGACAAGAGTTTCAAGAACTTTTTGGCCTTTCTGATACATATCTGTCAGGTCATCAGATATCCTGTTGTCTATCAATGACTCTCTCGAAATCTCCTGGTTCTCAAAAAAACAGTGCACAATTTTTCAAGCATCTTCTACTTGTATCATCAGGAAGACGACCATAGCTGAATTTCAACACATTAACCATGATGTTTTCTAATTCTTGTTCAGGAGATGCAGGCTGTGTGTGACAGATTGCTGTGAGATAAGTGAGGAGAAATTGCCAACTGGTTCAGAGCTTAATTAAATGGTCTGGGAGACTAATCAAAGATTGGCCCAACAATTTTTCTCTCCAAGCCCATGTTTGTTCTCAGAAAAATGAAGGAGAAGGGAATCATGCACTTCAGATACTCCAGCTCATACTCTAGCTCATTTTTTTAGCTCCAAATGCATGTTGTCATTCAGTTAGAAATCCTGTAAATACGCCTGTAAATACGGTAGCGTACTATAGGAAATTAATTTGTTTTTAGATCATTCTTTCAAGCTGTATATAAACAATATACATAATACAAAAGTAGCTTTTCTTGCTCAATTACAGAATTCATTAGTTTTTTTCATGGTATCAGGGCACAACCTGTGCTGCTGATATTGTTCTTCTCTATAATCCTAAAGCCACTACACAAACTGCTATTTTCTAGTTGCTACATAAAATGTTAGATGCACCCAGAGATGGAACTCAAACTCCTGGTGGTGGAGATGGGACTCAGGTTGCTGATAGTGGAAATAATATTCTCCATTTGCACAATTCTGACTGCCCTGGTATGATGCTTGTGAGTGCCCCACTTACTAGAAAGAACTACCTATCTTGGAGTAGGTCCATGGAATTGGCCTTGAGAGCTAAGGATGAGCTGGGTTTTGTGGATGGAAGTTATGAGGCACCTGCTGCTGGTTCTGCTACTTTTGACAAGTGGAGGAAGGTGGACAGCATGGTCACCTCTTGGATCTTGAGTTCTCTATCACAGGAGTTGGTGGATGCTTTCATTTATGCACCTTCATCAAAAGACTTGTGGGAGGAGATCAAAGAGAGGTTCGGAGAAAGTAATGGACCTCTTTTGTACTAGCTTAAATGTGAGATAAGTAATCTGACCCAAGAAAATGTATCAGTTATGGTGTATTTCACTAAACTTAAAAAATTATGGGATGAATTGGCATGCTTAAAACCATTACCAGTGTGTAATTATGGTGCAGCAAAACAAATAGATGAGACAAATAGTGAAGGCAAACTTATACAGTTTTTAATGGGGCTGAATCAGGCTTATGACAATGTTAGAAATAAGATCCTACTAATGGATCCTTTGCCCAGTGTTAACAAGGCATACTCTATGGTGTTAAGGGTGGAAAAGCAAAGGGAAATTCATGATGATGCAGCTGATGAGTTCAATTCAGTAATGGCAGTGAAGGGACAAGTTTAGAAGAAGAAGTTTCATGGCAAGAAGAAAGAATTTGGAAAGAAAGAAAACAAGTTTTGTGACCATTGCAATGCAAATGGCCATACCAGGGACACCTATTTCAAGCTACATGGATACCTTGAATGGTTCACAGAACTCAAATAGAAGAAAGGGAAAACTAAGAACAATGTAGCAGCAAATGTATATGAGAAACCATCTGAGGGAGAAAGCAGGGCAGATCACAAGAATAAAGGGCCTGACTGGGCAAGTCTAATAAAGCAAGAAGTGGCCAAGTACATACAGAACCAGAATCCTGACTGGGCAAGATGTGTTAATTTTACAGGCTTCGCAGGTAAGAATTCAAGTAACTAGTCTTCTAATAGACATGATAGGGATAATGGTATATGGATAGTGGATTCAGGAGCTTCCACACATATGTGTCATGATTTTACTCTTTTCCAAAATATTTCAAAAATAAACAGCCCAAGTTTTGTTACATTACTTGATGGAACCATAAAACAAGTGTTGCACAAAGGAACCATCAAAATAAATCCAAAATTGCACCTGCACAATACACTTCATACACCTAATTTCAAGTATAACCTAATGTCAGTAAGTGCCTTTACCAAAGTCACCAACATAGTTGTCTCATTCTTTGCTGACCACTGTCTTTTGCAGGACCCAGTTATTAAGGAAGTGGTAACAAGTGGAGAATTGCAAGGAGGACTATACATAATAAGCAGTAAATCTTTTGAAAACAAATGTAGTTCTAAAGCTTCTCATATCAGATGTACTAAACCTATGCTCCAAATGAATGAAGTTTATCAATCCTCTTCCAATTCTTATGAGTTATGGCATTACAGACTTGGGCATATGTCAAATACCAAATTATCACATATTTCTGCCACAAGTCCAAAGAAAAAGTATCATGAAGTTGTTTGTGAGGTATGTCCACTTGCTAAACAACAAAGGCTCAGTTTTCAAAAGAGCAAAATCACCACAAAAGAAGTTTTTGATTTAATTCACATTGATTTATGGGGACCATACATGGTACACTCTATTTCACAGTCAAAATATGTTCTCACTATTGTTGATAATTTTTCAAGTTACTTGGACATACTTATTGCATGATAAAATAAAGGTTTATGGTACTCTTCTTGAATTTTTCAATATGATAAAAACATAGTTTCAAAAGCAAATAAAGGCAGTGAGATCATATAATGGTACTGAATTTATAAACCAACAGTGTATCATGTTATTCAAAACAAAGGGGATCCTACGTCAAAGAACTTGCCCTTACTCTCCACAACAAAATGGGATTGTGGATAGGAAGCAAAAGCATTTGCTGCAAGTAGCAAGAGCTTTGATGTTTGCATCCAATTTACTAGAATGCTTTTGGGGAAAAAGTATTTTAACAGCAACCTATCTCATAAATAGGATGCCAAGTATAGTTTTAAATTGGAAAACCCCTTATGAAATTTTGTTCAATAAAACACCAGATTACAGTGACCTTAGAGTTTTTGGTTGCCTATGCTTTGCAGCCAGTATTAAGCCAAGAAAACATAAGTTTGAACCAAGGGTTGTCAAGTGCATTTTCATAGGATATGCTTATGGTTTTAAAGCTTATAAGCTATATGATTTACAAAATAAAACAATAATAATTTTAAGAGATGTAGTTTTTTATGAAAATAATTTTCCATATTCCAAAAGGGCAACTGAGTAAGTGGATAACAACATCATTCCTTGCCAATTCCAGAAAATGAATCCACCCCTGTTCAACCTATACCTACAATGACTCTAACCCAAATTGAACAAATAGAAATTCCCACTACAAAGATCAATTCTCCACCTTCATTGATGGTTATCGATTCCACCAAAAATTAAATTAACTGAAATTACTAGTAATGAAATATTTTCTGTAATAAGTGGTAATCCAGGTCGAACCCTAGAGACTGAATTACTAAATTTCGTGCACTTGTGTAACAGAAAAAGAACAAAGGTTTTGGGGGGGGGGGGGGGGTTGTAACACTAAATCAGAAGAAATCAAGTTCAGAAATTAAAGAACTAAATTTAGATATAAAACTCTCAATTTAAACAAACTTCAGTCCAAGGTAATTCACATTCCAATGTATGACTCGATCATAGACAAAAGAAATACAATTATCTCTTATTGAATACTTAACGTAGATTTACCAAACAGTGAGGTAAAACCCCTAACTTCCCTATACTCATTAATTCGAGCCCAGCACTCTTGTTGACTCTAATTATTAACTGAATTGGTATTAAGCAATCCTCATCAAATTAATAACTGCTTTAAGAACAGGAAGTAGTTAAACTGAACAATAATTTATAAAGCATAAATCATTTAATTCACCCTATTGTTTCCTTAGGTTATTATTGAAAACTTAGATCATAATCAATAAAATCTAATTGCTACTCACATTCAATCTTACACAACAATTACGGATTATGAAAATGAACTAGCAATTAATCTCATCAAACAATTAACTAATAGGTCCTTTTAGCATTCAATAGATAAAAAACAATGAAATCAAGAAACAATAGATATTCAAAAAGGCATAACTTAAATGAAGAACCTGATTTCTGTTACACTCATTTCATATAGGCATTTTAGGATAGTTTTGCATCCATTTTGCCCTTATATTTTAGTATATTTTATTTTTTTTAGTTTTATTTTAGCTTATTTATTAACTTTAGTTATTTTATATTTGATTTTTGTAATTTTGTTGTTTTTGATACGTTTTTGTGGCAAATTGAGGATCAATGAGTGCATTAGGAAGTGATTTGAATAAATTTAGAGTTCTTTAGGCATGAAGGAAAGTTGAAGAAATCAAGCATTGAAAGAGCAAGTTAGCCAAAATTTGCTTGAGACTTTGCTTATGATGTTACTTAGGGTATGTCATATAAGCTTAACCTTAAGCTTGTTCAAGCTGAAAGTCAAGCACAGTTTAAATCCTACATATTCAAGCTTTCACTCTAAAACCTGCCGAGAATTGCTGAAGAAGCTGCTTAAGGTAAGCGGCAGTGCTTAAGGTGCAGCACAAGTCAAGCTGAAAGTCAAGTATGAGCAGAAAAGTTCATTTTACTCCAAGTCTGCCTAGATTTGCTGAAGGTCTGCTTAACCCTAAGCAGACAGTGCAACCACAGGCAGAAACTTGCTGAAGAAGCTGCTTAGGGTAAGCAGTACCCTAAGCAGACTACCCAAAATGTGAATGATTCTGCTGACTTGGATATTTCTACACCTCATTTCCTATCCACTCCTTGGCTCTTATTCACTTTTAGGGTAACTTTTTGAGACCATATAAATTCATCATTTTCTAGTTTTTTTGCCACAAGAGGAAACGAGAAGAAACAAAGAAAAAAAATTATAAATAGAGAGAGGAGGAGGACGCCATTGTTCTGAGGGAGGAGCTGCTACAACCATCTTTGGGAGCTCCAGAAATCAGAGTTTTGGGTTCTTCTACCTAGGTTTTTCTATTTTTAGTCCTCTTATCATGTTTTTCTTTACTTTTCCATCAATCTTTCTTGTAAATACCAATATGAGTGAGTAAACTCTTTGGATTTCAGAGTTGGGAAATATGTTTTAGATTAATTTGTGGATTTGGACTGGGTATTTTCATATTTTATATAAATATGAGTTTTGATTCCTTCCTTGTGTGCTCATTTTACTTGCCCAATATTGGTACTCATTGGGTATTATGTTAATCTTTGATTGGAGGACTGAAAAGCGAAAGTCATTGATAGATAATCAAGGATTGGAACTTAAAATTACCTAGATTTAGAAATAAACTAGGATTTTAAGAGGAATTAATAATTGGTTACAAAACTTAATGGGTTTTAAAGTTATCAAATAGCATATGAAAGTAGGTTTGGTTATTTTAGAGCACACTTTGGTTTGCTTGAAAAAGATATCAAGGGAATTTAGAATCAATCACCTTCAAACTCTATTTTTCCCTAAAAATTGGAATACCCAAGACAAATCTCAATTAATTTATGCATAAACCCCCAACTCTGGAATCACTTTTAACATAATTAGACTTTGATTTAAATTACCCGTTATTAATTTAGTTTAATTGCAAACTAGATTTAGAATTTATTTGTTTACTTTTTACCCATTCCGATTAGATTAATCAATTTACTTTGCTCATTTACATTTACCATTTATTTATCAATCATTAGCCCAAATAATCGCTTCATTCGTAGTTTGGTACTCAAACGGCAAATCCTCGTGGGAACGATACTTGACTCATCACTCTATTACTTGAGATGACCCGTATACTTGCGGATTCACCCAACGGTCTCACAAATCATGCATAAGAACTAGAATCCATTGAACTAAAATTAGAAACTTAGCCGCTCATGGAAAAATAAAATAGAGAAATCTAAAACTATGGATGTGAATGGAGAATGAAGGTGTTGAAGGCGTGTTGAATGTCTTAATGAATATGTCTCTTCGCTGCTGCCAAAGATGAGCTTTATAATAAAAAATCTAATCCCAAAGATTAGAACGAAACTTGGAAAATTTGCTTTGTAATCATGGCCAATTTTCAGCCACTTTCCTTGCGATTCTGTCTCTGATTTCTTTAGGAAAGTTGTAGCCCTACTTCTTAGCTTTCCAACGGGTACTCATTTACCCAAATCAGAGGTCTACAACCCAAGTTATGGGCTAAAAACTGAAATTGGTTCTGACAGAGTATTTAGCCCATTATAACGACTTCATTGCCATTTTTGACAATTAAAATGGCCTTATCTCGCTTCCAGCCCTTCACAACAATTGTAGAGGCGGCCTCTGAGGTTCAAATGGGCCTAATTTTGCTTCAATTGGACATCTAGAGCTCTAGATATAAAATAAATCCCAAAGCTGGACATGACACATTAAGTGTGGGCTTTTATAATAGATCCATAGCTAATTTTAACAACCTTGGAGACTGATTTGGGTTTTGGTCCCTCTTTATCATTTGTAGTGCTCTGACTTAGCTTTTCAATAATTTAAACAGCATTGGATTTGGAGACCCACAATTTTAGAAACACCTGAAAAATACAGCAAAGGTCAAATTAATGCAAATGTTGAAAATTTCTCCATTTAATACAATTATTCCAACAACTCTCTAAAAATATGCCTAATTGATAATTATGCTTTAATCAACTGAATTATGCATAAAAATACACTAGAAACACTAAATACAGTGAGAGTAAAATTAATAAATTATGCACTTATCATTCATCCATTTCAAATAGCCCTCAACCAGAGTCTAATGTTCCCATACCAGTTAGGAGAAGCACCGGAACTACTAAAAGACCACTCTGGCTAAATGATTTTGTAGCCTATGTTTAGAAAGAAAATTTTACTACTGCTAAACTTGCTACTACTTCAAAAGATCTTGAAGGTATGATTTCTTTGCCTACACCTTCTTATTCTATCCATTCCTTATAGTACAATCATGATTACATTAATTTTTTAGCAAATGTGTCAACTATCCATGAACCACAAACCTACCATCAAGCTAGGGAGGATAGTAACTGGGTTCTTGCTATGAAGAATGAATTAGAAGCCTTAGAGAAGAACGATACATGGGAACTCACTTCCCTTTAGCAGGGCAAGAAGGCCATAGCCTCAAAGTGTGTGTATAGGGTTAAATACAGACCTGATGGCAGAGTAGACAAATACAAAGCTAGATTGGTTGCAAAAGGTTATAACCAACTAGCAAGGATTGATTATCATGACAATTTCTCACCAGTGGCTAAATTAGTCACAGTAAGATTGTTCCTTGCCATTGCTACTACTTTCAGTTGGCCAATACACCAGTTTGACATCAATAATGCATACTTACATGGATAACTAGATGAAGATGTCTATATGCAGCCTCCAAAAGGCTATACAAAGGCTACACAGGGACAAGTATGCAAGCTTCTAAGAAGCCTCTATGGCCTTAAACAAGCAGGGAGGCAATGGAACAAGGAATTGACCAGAAAATTACAAGAATTTGGATTTGTCCAGTCTGCATTTGACCATTGCCTATTCACTAAAGGGACTAGACATGATTTTATTTCACTAATTGTGCATGTAGATGACTTGTTGATCACAGGGGAAAATGAAAACCACATCAAATTAGTGAAAAAGTTCCTAGACAAGCAATTTACAATCAAAGACCTGGGCTACGCTAGATACTTTCTAGGAATTGAAATTGCCAGGTCAAAGAAGGGCATATTTCTAAATCAGTGAAAATATATCCTGGATATTCTCCACGATATAGGCCTGTAAAATGCAAAATCAGCAGCCTATCTGCTGCCCAAAGGTCTTAGATTAGACAACGAAATTGGGAATTTACTACAAGAACTAGAAAGATATAGAAGACTTATAGGGAAATTGTTATACTTGGGACTTACCAAGCCGGATATTTCCTAGGCAACCCAGAAGCTAAGCCAATTCATGCAAGTTCCTCGCCAGCCACACTGGGATGCTGCTATACACGTTCTCAAATACTTGAAAGGATGTCCTTCCAAGAGTCTCTTCTACCCATCAACAAACGATTTGAAGCTTTGCGCTTTCTGTGACGTAGACTAGCCATCCTGCCCCATGACCAAAAAATCAATAACTGGTTTTTGTGTCTTCTTGGGACCTTCTCTAATCTCCTGGAAAGGAAAGAAACAAAGTACAATAAGCAGGTCATCAGCCAAAGCTGAGTAGAGAAGCATGGTGATGACGGTATGTGAACTCAAATGGATTAGTTACCTCATTGGTGATTCTGGTTTGAGACTGTCTCTTCTGATTGCTTTGCACTGTGACAATAAAAGCAGCAGAGCACATAGCTTCAAATCCGATCTTCCATGAACGTACTAAGCATCTTGAAATCGACTGTCACGTGGTTCGAGATCAACTTAATGCAGGCTTCATCACCATCGTGCATGTACTATCAAGACATCAGCTAGCGGATCTCTTTACCAACTCCTTGGTCTCTTCTTTATTCAACGAGCATCTTTTCAAGATGGGACTTCATGATGCCCATGTGCCTCCATCTTGAGGAGGGGCCAGACAGATTGCTGTGAGATAAGTGAGGAAAAATTGCTAACTGGTTCAGAGCTTAATTAAATGGGCTGGGAGATGTAATCAAAGATTGGCCCAACAATTTTTCTCTCCAAGCCCATGTTTGTTCACAAAAAAATGAAGGAGAAGGGAATCATGCACTTTAGATACTCCAGCTCATTTTTTAGCTCCAAATGCATGTTGTAATTCAGTTAGAGATCCTGTAAATACACCTGTAAATATGGTTGGGTAGTGTAGGAAATTAATTTGTTTCTAGATCATTCTTTCAAGCTGTATATAAACAATATACATAATCAATACAAAAGCAGCTTTTCTTGCTCAATTACAGAATTCATTAGTTTTTTCCAGTGTGCTTAGTGTTCCAATCGCAATGTTCCAAACACCAACATCAGATTCATCTTTCAATGCCCTTGACATTAGAAAGATGGCATGTGAATGGTAGCAGCACAAGTCAACTACTTTTCGAGCTAGTGGTTGAAGGTTAGAAGAATAAACAATTTCACCAACATTCTCACAAAATTCCCCCAACAAATCCTCCAGATTTATCTTCGAGTCCGACTGACATTCTGTCACATGCTAGCTCTGAAATAGCAGCCTGTTTCAGAGCAGAGTGATGACTTTCTGCACATATCTCCTGAATCTGCGCAATCTCTGGTTTTGCTCCTTGTGATAGCGTCGCTTTGCTCCAATGCTGGTTACTTGCTTCAGTTATTTCCTTGAGTTCAGTAAATTATTTTCAGACATCAGATTTAAAACAAATGGAAATTAAAACTCTTGCGGAAATTCACTCACACAAACTAACACAAAATTTAAAGGACTTAAATGGAGTCATCTTTGCTTTTATATTTGCTTCATTTTGTTAATAATTTCATTTTTTTTTTCAGAAATGGGTGTTTTTGTTGTTTGGTGGATTTGCTGTCATTCTATTTTGAATCAAACCCTTTCACATACCTTAATTGAATAAGTGATAATAAAAGAGAAGCCGAAGAGATGGGTTGGTGGATTTATGAAGAGATAAGATACAGAAGGAGGGGGGAAAAATTGATGTGTTGAAAAAGTTGAGGTACTAAATTCAAAGGCATAATTATAAATAAATTAAAAAATCAAATTATAGAGAGAGTGCAAGACATGAAGATTATACTAATTCTGATCAACTGCAACTTAAATCTTCAATAATTATGCCTTGTCATTTATTTAATAAATTAACTTACCATATTCGTTTATGAATAATTATGCATAAAAAGTAACTACTTTTTGAATTATGAATAAAAGAAATTAATTTGAATGAATAATTTTTGAGCAATTGGGAAGTTATTAAATTTTTTTAGTATTTATTTGTCCATAATGATAAAAAAGATTTTTAACACTGATTAGAATATTTACCTTAAATTAATTGCTTCCGTCAAAAATTAAAAAAAAAAATCCTTGCTTTTGCAAATTAAAACATAGTTTATTAATCTATATATCCTATTAAATTCTGTATTACACTTCATTTTAATTTATGAAAAAATAATAAATACTAACAAACAATATTTACATGATTAATGATAAAAAATATATATCACGCAACATATAAACACGTGTATATGTCAACTGGCTCAATGCACGGAATAATTGCTAGTATTAAAATATAAATGAGCGCATTATTTATTATTTTATTTTAATAATATAATTTAATATATATTTTGTATTTTTATAATTATATTATAAAATTTTTATTAATTATAATTTTATTTTACATTTAAAAATAAATAAGTTGAGATATTTTTATTATTTTTAAATTAATTAATATATAAAAATAAAAGAGAATATATATATATATATATATATATATTATGTTTCCCTTTTTCTTCATAAATTCCCTCTTCTCATGGTTTGGTTGTGGGATCCTTCATTTCCCATTGCTAGACCGTGAAATCCACTTCCTTGGAATTCCTATTTCAAACCAAAATTTTCTTTTTCTCAAATGGCTCTTTTACTCCATCCTTGCAATCAAACAATAAAAATCAATTAAATCAAAGAAAATAAATTTTAAACTAATTACACTTAGAAGTATTAATAAAAATTAACTCAAACACCAAAAAATTGATAAAATAACCCTAAATGAAAGCTATACACCAAGACTATGTATCAATAGTTATATTATTTTTAATTTAATTATCATATTAATCACAACTATATATAATTTCCATAATAATTTTTATTTATCTTATTAAATATTATATACACGACATATATAATTTTTTTTTAATGAATCATTGTAAAATTTTTATAGTTGATATTAGGGATGTGCAGTTTCAGTTGTAATTGTAGGACAATCCATCAGTCATGTGGAGCTCATCATGCCTCGACGTCTGTAAAACAGGACACGAGAATATGTCCAGCGGCACAGGTGGTTTATAGGTTGCGAAGAAAGCAATGCTACCTTTCTTCTGACCTGCCATACTGCCTGTCTTCTCTGCAATGTTTGTTTTCACTCTTAAGAATACAAGTCATTAAACACTCCAGGCTATTTATATATATTTAAACCTTGGAGATGGGGACCAATGACGGAGCAGGAATTTAGTATGTGCATGGGTTTGGTCTATATATTGTTGTTTCTATCAATGAATTTCAACCAATAGATAAAAAAAATTAAAAAAAAAAAAAGATTGAGCTTATTATATTTACTCACATAATTTTAATGTGTTTTTCAAAATTTATATTACACAGTTTTTTTTACCCGATTTATACTATATAGTTCACATTATATAATTAATTTGTTAGTAGACTAATATCTAATTGGCTAGAATTATATGTGGTTATTTTCTGGGTTCAACTTCATGGCATACATATCCTTGGTTCACTGCAAAAACAATTATATTAATAAGGAAATGATCAGTTCTTTAACATACAGACTTTTCCTTTTCTAAATGGCTACCAGGGAATCAATATAAAACTATTAACGCATACAACCAACTGAAATTATCAAAATCATAACGAGAATAAAAGGAATTATATATATATATAAACATCATTTTATTTAAGCAAACTCATTAAATATATCGAAATATTAAATTAATTTTTTTAAAAAAAAGGGGGAAATTCTATATTTAAATATGCATTGATATTCAATGTGCTTAGCAAAACAATCTGCTCCAATATAATATCTTTTTTTTATTTTTTGGTTATTATTGGAGTTTAAATTTAAAATTTTAAAATTTTAAAAATAATTTCAATATAATTACCGCAAATATAATATCATGATTCATTCAATTTAAAATCTAAAATAATTTTTAGGTGAAAATTTAAAAATAATTTTAATATGTCTACCAAACTTCTCATGCAAAGCCTATATTTGAGCTTAGAGTTTCAAGAGTCGACAATTATTTAATTTGGACCTTCCTTATTTTAATATGTCTAACAAAAAGAAAACCAGAGTTCCGCCAATGAGTTTTAACTCTTTAATACTTACTTATTTACAAAATTATAAAATCTCAAATTCGTGTTTCAATAAAAGCCTAAAAGCCTGGTTATATATTGAAAGCAATTAGATGAAAGAAAGCCTATTTTGCCCTATTATTTTGATGTAATACTAATTAGTCCTAATTTTTTTTTTTTTTACAAAAAGGAAAAACTCTTAAGCTTCATTCATATGTAATTAAATGGTACTTACATTCAAAATTAATAACAAAAAATCAATCAAATGATCACAATATATTTGAATTTTTTAAATACTCTCCATTGATAAAAAAAAAAATGCCTCCATAGAAAACCTTTCTCCAAAAATTTGAAAAAAATAAGCAAAAAATGTTTTCATTGGAAAAAAAAATGGAAACAAATTTGTAACAATTTAACTTCGTAATATTACTTTTGTGGGGAAATGTTACCTTCCGCAACCCATAATTCATTAGAAGGCAATTTTCCTTCAAGAGCTTCAACTATCTGCATTGCATAGCAGTGGTAGTTAAAAAGGTTATACATTTACTATGTAATTTCTCAAATTCTCAAATTTTAAATGCTTTGAAAGACAATTTGCAGCAAATAAAATTTGATATGTAAATTTTTACCTGTTTCATTCTTGGTCGAAGTTTAGAAGGTCTATATACGCTAACAGCAGCACAATAAATCATTAGCTCCATTTCACTTTTTATATAATCTCCCTTCAATGCGGAATCAACAAGACAACTGTAATTGATTTCAACTGAATCTCCTTTGAACATAAAAGGCTTTGCCTGAATGATACAAGTATTATACAAGTTTCATATTCTTAAAAAGTCAATACTAAAATAGATTTGTTCAAGTAAAATAATTTACACCATTATAGAGAAAGAATTTTTCATACCTAGACCTGATTCATCATACAACTAAAACACAAATATGTGGAATCAATGTATTTAATAGGTGAATTCCACTATACATTTTGTGTTTTAGATCCATAGTGGACCGGGTCTAGGCAATAATTTTCATATAGAGAAGTATCTTACCCAATTGACAATATCAACTCGATGTTCATCGAAAATTTTTCTTCCAGTAATAAGTTCTAGAAGCACAACACCGAATGAATAAACATCTGACTTTTCAGAAATTTTTTGAAGAATATTTTCATCCTTTTGAGGATAATAATCTTCTGGATCCGCATAACTGCACTTTGTACATAAAATAATAGTTAAAAAAATTCAAAATCACTGCTATCCAAAAATTAGATTTTTTTTTTTCAATTTCACTTCTTTTTTTTTTTAAACTATTCTAGAGGTAGACTAAATAATAGCAATATTGTGATTATCCTTAGCAAGGAAAAAGTTAATTAACTTTAACTCGGGTTAAAACTATTTCTAAAGCAAAATTTGAACTAAAGCTCAATCAACTAAAACAAAAATCATCAAATCTCTTACACATTGGTTCCCTTCCAACCAGAGCTGATGTGAGTGACACTATTAGTTTCTGGAAAAAACTTGGCAAGTCCAAAACCTGCAATCTGAACAAAATAGTAGTGTGAGCTAATTTATTTTGGATTTATATAGGATTCTATATACTTAACCTTTGTATTATCTCAGACAAAATTAATTGACATTATGTAAATTAATAGATTCAGTGTATATGGTGCAAGACAACCAAACATGCATAGAATATTAAAAAAAAAAAATCAGTATTTAGCTCAGGTTTCAATATGGCACTTTATTGTCCTATTACAAGGACTTGTTTGAAATTTGCCTTGAAATAACACATATGAGAGGAACACTGGACCACCTCTGTTTCTTGTCAATAAGAAAAGGATGGAGGCATACTATCAGTCTATGACAGTCTTCATAAATATAAAACTTGGGAAACATGGTTGGTGTATATATTTATTTATTTATTTATGGAAAATGAAGGGAAATCTGTTTGGTGTATGTATCAGATAAGGTTATCAATATTCATATGGACGAAAAGCTTTTTTGGAATCAAATTACTCTACCTTTGGTTCACAATTATCATCAAGAAGTATATTTTTTGCCTTGATATCTCGGTGGATGATTTTAGGATTACCTAAAAATAAGGCAGAGAATGAATATATTTAATAAGAAAAAAGATTTAAAACACAAAAATGAAAAAAAAAGTGAAAAATAATTAAGCATCAATAACTAAAAAAGCCTAGTACTCACATTCTTCATGTAGATAAGCCAAACCTTTTGCAGAACCTATAGCAATTTTCATTCTTTCTGACCACTTCAAATTTGATCTTCGCTCTTCATCTAAGTTGCCATTTAGCATTTGTAAGATCGCTATATCATATTTAAATATATAAGGAAGCGGTTTTTATATGTGTATTTTGAGAGCATATGAAAGGAATCACCATTTAGATGAAATCTCAAGGAATTGTTGGGAACAAACTCTAAAACAAGGCATGTATCAAAATCTTCACGGCAGTAGCCGATCAGCTTAACAAGATTTTCGTGACGGACATTGCCAACGGCATTAATCTCCTTCTCAATTTCTTCTTGCTGCTGTCCATCAAGCTGAAAATAGAGTCTCTCAATGGCTACCTCTTTACCTTGCGGAAGGGATCCCCGATACACAGCACAAAAACCACCACCGCCAAGAAATCTGGCGTTGGTGAAATGACCAGTTGCAATTGCTAGTTCTGGAAATGTAAATTTCCTCAGTTCATATGCTTCGTAATCCTTAGGTAATGATCGCATTTCTGTGAACATGGAATAATTATAAATAATAATAATGCATGTAAATAATTATAAAACAATTAAATACACAATCGCTGTGAAAATTGCTGTGAAAATTGTCTCCATCAATGAAGGATGAATTTAATATAAATTCAATTTTATGCATTAATAAATTTAATAATTATTAAATAAAATATTTTAATTAAAATTTATATGAAATCGATTAAAAAGTATAATGAAAATACAAATTTAAATATAAATATTTTATTTAATAATTATTAATCTTATTTTTATATAAGATTAAACTTATAATAGTCACACACATAATTTTAATATGTTTTTTAAAATTCATACTATATAGTTCACATTTATATATCTATATAAAATAGAAAAGTATTTTCATGGTGTTGTCACATACTATCTTCTTACATTGTATTACTACGTGGCATTATTTATGATATTACCTCATAACATTTTTCATTTAATTATTTTTTATTCTTTTTTTAACTATATAATAAATTTTGATATTTAAAATGATAAAAATAAATAATTATGTGATTGCACTAACTTCAAATTATTATACATCCTTAAGAAATGTTTCTATTATATTAATATATTTTTATTATGAAATCTTCATTAAAAAAATTGAAAGATAAAAAATTAATAAAAAATGAAATAATTTTTAATTATTAAAAATAAAAAAATATAAAAAATTATATCTTTAAGTAATGTTTCTATTATATTATTATATTTTTATTATTTTTATTATAAAATCTTTATTAAAAAATTTAAGAGATAAAATTATTAATAATCACGTGCATTATGATGAGCAATTCTATAATTATATAATATAACAGAAAAAAAATAAAAAATAAAGAAGTCGATGCTTAATAACGAGCACAAGTAGTGCGATTACCTCTAAACTGAGCAGGGATCATTGTTTCTAACGGATCTCCCTCTATTAATGACTTGGATTCCGAGGTTTCTGTATCAACTACATTATTTAACAAAAATTTTGTAAGAACATAAAACTTAGTAGATTAATAATAATATAATAAACGAAATTTTATCTAATTAATAATTTAATAATTAAGTATATGCTTTTATAGTGTGGAAAATTAAATTTAAAAATATTAAAAATTCTTATTTTCTTTAAATACTTTTAAAATATCGAAAAAAATATACGTAGATGAAAATCAATACTTCAATATATTTAAATTAATACTTTAATTTTGATTTTAATATTAATTTATTTATAATATTAATAATAATTGGTAATGATTGCAGTAATTAATAATTAAGTGATAATGGTAGTTAAATGGTGATGGTGATGACAACAACGATCATTTAGTGGTGGTGGTGGTAGCGATGACAAGATGAGGTAATAAAAGTGGTAGTGGTCAAGTGGTATAAAGGTGGCAATGGCAAAGTTGTGACAATAGTGGTCAAGTGGGAGAGATGATAGTAGTAACGGTGATCGAATAATAGTGGCAGTGATAGTGTTAATAATAAATGGAAAAAAAATAAAAATAAATAATCATAATTATATTCATTTTTATATATAATGATCATTACGTTACTTTAAACATAATTGAATATATTATATGCTTACCATTCCATTAAATCAAATTTTTTTATATTACCAAACAATATAATTAAGTATGTAATGTAATTACGGTTACTTTACACTTTTGATTATGTCATATCAAACATAGCTTTATTTTAATGACATTGAAAACTTTTTAGTGGAACTAAAATGCATGCAAATGCATAGACAGCAAGAAAAATAATTTTGAGATAATTAAAAAATTAAAGACAATAAAACTCTAAAATATTCCCCCCATATCAAGAATCCCTAGCAATGAATTTCTTTTCCCCCTGGGGATAAATTACACTTACGATATCCCTAAACTTAAGGCGTAAATAAAAATATTTCAACTATAATTTGTAATAGAAACTTCAATTGAAAAAACATAAAAGCATCTATGATCTCTAACAATTGGTTCACTTGTTAAAGGATGTGAAATAATTTTTCTGTTAAATTAAAGTTGGGATACTTTTTTATTACAAATTAAAATTGAGGTACCTTTATGTTATACATCTTAAGTTCAATTACCATGAGTCTAATTTACCCCCTACAATTGTAACTAGTAGATTCCCTCCATCTTGTTCAACCGAAACAACAACCCTCTTCTTCTTTTCTCCTCCTTAGACCTTGCCACATCAACCATCTTGTTCAATTGTAACTAGTAGGGATCATTGTTTCTGACGGATCTTCCTCTGTTAATGACTTGGATTCCGAGGTTGTTTCTGTATTCATCATATTGTTTAATAAAAATTTTGTAAGAATATAAAACATACTAAATTGATAATAATATAAAAAATGAAAATTTTATTGAATTAATAATTTAATAATTAAGTATATGTTTTATAGTGTAGAAAGTTAAAATTTTAAAATTTAAAAATTCCTATCTTCTTTAAATATTAAAATATCAAAAAAATATAAATAGATGAAAATTAAATTAATCCTTCAATAGATTTGAATTAGTCCTTTTCTATTTGTATGTTAAGGTCTCAATTTAATTAATTTGTCGGTAGACTAATATCTAATTGGCTAGAATTATATGTAGTTATTAATAAGGAAATTGACACAACGTGTAGCGCGTAGAGATTGTTACGAAAACAAATGTCCAAAGAGCAACAAAGGTTTAATCCAAAACCTTAAGAAGAAAAAGATAAAAATAAACAAAGAAATTTTATTGAAAATTGAAGAAATATGCAAAGTTACAAAATCTGAATATAATTATAGGGTTTAATAGTTCTAAACTAATTAGAATAAGATAACTATTATTTAAAAGTTTTAGATAAATATAAATACAGTAAAAAATCTAGATAAAATAGAAAAATAACTAATCCTAATTGAAATTAAATAAATAATAAATATTCTTATTAAAATAAAATAAATTTAAATAACTATAATGCCCCATATCAGAAATGATCAATTGCTTAACATACAAACTTTTCCAGTGAATCAATATAAACTAATAAAATTATTAACACATACAACCAGCTTAAATTATCAAAATCATAACTAGAATAAAAGGAATTATATATATATATATATATATATATATATATATATATATATATATATATATATATATATATATATATATATATATATATAAAAGCAAATTCACTAAATATATAATTGAAACATTAAATTAACTTTTTTTTTTTAAAGAAAGGCAAATTCTTTAGTTAAATATGCATTGATATTCAATGTGCTCAGCAAAACAATCCGCTCAAATATAATATTTTTTATAATTTATTTGGTTATTATTGAAGTTTGAATTTAAAATTTTACAATTTTAAAAACAATTTCAATGTTATTACCAGAAACATAATATCACGAATCATTCAAGTTAAAATCTAAAATCAATTTTAGATGAAAATTCAAAAATAATTTTAATATTTCAAACAAACTTCTCATGCAAAGCCTATATTTGGGCTTAAAGTTTCAAGAGTCGACATCATTAAGACCTTCCTTTTAAAAAAAAAAAAATTTAATTAATTAATTAATAAAGGAGAATTTTAAGATTCGAATGTTGTATAATGTTATTAATAAAAATTAGAAAATATTTATTTTAATCCCCTTTATTTCACGCATTTTTGCTATTGAGTCCTCAAGATTTATAATCTCTAACAATTGGTTCACAAGTTAAGTTGGGATACTTTTCTGTTACAAATGAAAATTAAGGTACTTTTATGTTACACATCTTAAGCTCAAGTATCATGAGTATAATTTACCCCCTACGACTGCAACTAATAGATTCCCTGTATCTCCTTCAACCAAAACAACAACCCTCTCCTTCTATTCTTCTCCTCCTTAGACCTTGCCACATCAATATCTATTTTGCACTAATTACCCAAAACCCCAAATCACAATTCCCTTAGACCAAGTCTCTCCTTCCACTACCACCATCGCCAACAACATTACCACCAAGAAATGCCCCTACACCTCCCTTCGCTATGATCTTCCTAGGGCTACAATCAAAAACATTAATGTCAAGCATATGGATCTTGATGTAAATACTACGCATATCAACAATTTAGGAGCTATCATTCATAATAGCATTGAACTTTTTAATGCCTCACGATGAGCTAGGGTTAAGGTTGTTGTTATGGGAAGCAGAGATAACGGTATTAATATTGTCAAGGATGGTCGAGTAAGCTTCGATAAAGATGGTGGCGAAAAAAGTGGAGAGAAGCAATAAGAGAGAGCATAAAGCTCGAGGTTTCCACTATGGTTAATTAAATGGGTAAGTTCTTCTTGTGCATCGAAGTGTGTAAGCTATAAAAAAAAAAAAATAAAATAAAGCAAACACACAAAACAACAATATTTACATAGTTCATCATCTTCACATAGGGCTATGTCTACGGATATGTCATCTTCCACTATCAATAATAAATTATCAATTATAAGTTCAAAGATAACTATTCATTAACCTAATTATACCCAAGAGAACTCTCACTATATAACTGCTCATAGTAAAAACATTAATTAGCCTTCTCAGTCTCCTCTAGACATAAAATTTATATGAGTTTATAATAGTCACACACATAATTTTAATATATTTTTCAAAGTTTATACTATATAGTTGACATTATATATTATAACCAAAAAATAACAAATAAAGAACTCGATGTTTAATAATGAGGACAAGTAGTGCAATTACCTCCAAACTGAGCCGGGATCATTGTCTCTGATGAATCTCCCCTTATTAATGACTTGGATTCCGAGGTCATTTCTGTATCAACCACATTATTTAATAAACATTTTATTTAATAAAAATTTTGCAAGAACATAAAACAAATTAAATTGATAATAATAAAATAAATGAAATTTTATTAAATTAATAATTTAATAATTAAGTATATGTTTTATAGTGTGGAAAATTAAATTTTAAAAATTCTTATTTTCTTTAAATACTTTTAAAATATCGAAAAAATATACAAAGAGAAAATTAACACTTCAATATATTTAAATTGATCCCTTTTTTTTATTTTTATATTAAGGTCTTAATTTAATTAATTTGTTAGTAGACTAATATCTAATTGGCTAGAATTATATATGGTTATTTTCTGGGTTGAACTTCATGATCATGCATATCCATAGTTCACTGCAAAAATAATTTTCCTTTTATAAATAGCTATCAGTGAATCAATATAAACTAATAAAACTATTGACATATACAACCAACTTAAATTATCAAAATTGTGATAACAAGCACGTAAATTTAAGGCATATACACAAATCGCACAATCACACAGTATAGAAAAGAGAAGAAGAATAACATAGGATTTAACGTGGTTCAACCGTAAGGTTAACGTCCATGGGCAAAACAAGAGAAAAAAGTTTCACTATGATGAAAAGAGTAAAATACAATCACTCAGAACTCTCAAACTCTAACCTCAGTGTATTTCCCGAATATCTTACAACTATACCACAAAAGGACAGAATATTATAATATTTATACTAATCCATACCATGGAGGTGTTGCCCCCGTATCGCTAAAGAGATCAGTGGTGGGCTTCGGGTCCAGGCCTATGGGCCTGTACCCTCCGCTACCATCACAGATCTCACTTTTTATCCCAATCGGGTCGCAGCGTGAAGCTTTCAGGTCCGGTCACAATTTGGGTCTATGAAAGACATATCCAAAATTCAAGTCACATAAAAATAACAATTCTTCCCATTGGCTTGAATTCTCTCCATCATCAACAAAATAACCACAAACTCTTTGTCTTACCATATGCCCTCACAAGGGCACTACTGAGCACTACAAATACCAACCAAGTCTAGGCAATGCCTAAACTTGCCAACTAGGACTCCCTTTGTCATCATATCTGCTAGATTATCATATGTAGAGACTTTCTGCACAATTATAGTCCCCTGAGATATAATATCCCGAATGAAGTAATATTTGACATTAATGTGCTTAGTTCGTTCATGGTACATTTGATTCTTTGTGAGATGTATTGCACTCTGGCTGCCACAAAACACTGTTGGCTTGTTCTGTATCAACCCAAGATCGCCCACCAAACCTTGTAACCATAAAGCTTCCTTTACTGCCTCTGCTAAAGCCATATATTCAGCCTCTGTGGTAGACAAAGCAACTATAGCTTGTAATGTTGCCTTCCAATTGATAGCACTTCTAGAGAGAGTAAACAAATAACTTGTCAAAGATCTCCTCTTGTCTAAGTCTCCTGCAAAATCTAAATCCACATAACCAACAACTGAATCACTCATCTTGGCCCTGTCAAATGTTAGACCAACATCTGTAGTACCCTTCAAATACCTTAGAATCCATTTGACTACCTGCCAATGCTCTTTTCCAGAACACGTCATGTATCTACTCACAATACTAACTGCATGCGAAATGTCAGGTTGGGTGCAAACCATAGCATATATGATGCTACCAACAGCACTGGAATAAGGAATATTAGACATATGCTCCATCTTCTTATCTGTTTTTGGTTTTTTGGTGACATGTCTACAGATAATTTGAAATGGGCAACAAATGGAGCATTCACAGGCTTAGTATTATTCAAGTTGAAAAGCTTAAGCTTTCTCAATATATGCTTGTTGAGATAAGAAAAGCTTCCTAACACTTCTATCCCTGGTAATTTCCATTCTCAATATCTTCTTTGCAGCACCAAAATCCTTCATATCAAACTCATCACTCAACTACTTTTTCAGAATGTTAATTTGTGATATGTTTTAGTAATAATATGCATGTCATCCACATACAACAGCAAATAGACAAAGAAATCATCTGAAAGCTTTCTATGATGCACACAACTGTTATTTGAACTATGAATAAAGCTATTATGAATCATGAATGTATCAAATCTTTTGTACCATTGCCTAAGGGACATTTTCAGACCATACAATGACTTCTTAAGCAAGCAAACATGGTTTTTTATACCTGAAATGACAAATCTCTCAGGTCGACTCATATAAATTTTCTCTTCTAGCTCACCATGAAAAAATGTTACCTTCACATCTAGTTGCTCAAAGCTCTAGATCATGAAAAGCAACCGTAGCAAGTAAGACCCTGATAGAATTGTGCTTCACAACTGGAGAAAACACTTCATTAAAGTCAATTTCCTCCCTCTGAGTAAAGCCTTTTGCTACTAATCATGCCTTATATTGAGGTGTTTCAACCCCTGGAGTGCCTTCCTTTTTCTTGAATACCCATTTGTAGCCTACCACTTTCTATCCCTTAGGTAATGTTACAAGCTCCCAAGTCTGATTCTTGTGAAGAGATTCAATTTTTTCACCTATAGCACCGACCCACTGATTTACATCTAAACAAGAAATAGCTTCTCTATAATTACTGGGTTCATGCACATCAACTGTCTCAATAATTGACAAGATAAACACAACTAGATCTGCATATGCATATTTCTACGGGGGTCAAATCTATCTTCTCTCTCTACCAGTTACAATGCTATATGGTTCCTAATGCTGTTGCTTAGGTGCATGCTCTTGTTGATCAAGATCTTGCACCTCATCCTCTGAATCACTGGACTAAACTGCTGAAGTATCAATGTCAAACTCCACTTGTTCTCTGACACCATAATCTGATTCTGCTATAGACTTCTCCCTCTGATTATCCAATGAAGCAGATTCATTAAATGTCATATCCCTGCTGATAATTAATCCTGGAGGCTTTAGATCATTGCACCACAACCTGTAACCTTTCACTCCAGATGCATACCCTAGAAATATGTATTTTCTTGCACTCAGTTTAAGCTTAACAATCCTCATATGAGCATAAGTAGGGCAACCAAACACTCTCAGCTGAGAGTAATTAATAGGTGAATCAGACCAAATCTCAAAAGGAGTTTTGCACTTAATAGCTATAGATAAAGAACTATTAACCAAGAAACATGATGTATTAATTACTTCAGCTTAGAAATCCTTTTCCAATCTTGAATGTGAGAGCATGCTTCATGCTTTATCACAAAGGGTTCTATTCATATGTTCTACAATACCATTTTGTTGTGGTGTCCTTGCACAAGTGCAGTGTCTCACTATTTCTTCATTGCTGTAGAATGCATTGAACTCACAATTGTAAAATTCCACCCATTATCAGTTCGAAGATGCTTGATTTTCTTTTTTGTCTGCTTCTCAATCATCATTTTCCACTTTACAAAGGTTGAAAATGCCTCATCTTTTGTTGTCAGAAAATACACCCCTACCATCCAAGAGTAATCATCAATCAAAGTCATGAAGTACCTGACACTGCTCTTAGAAGGGATTCTATTAAGACCCCATAAATCTGAGTGGATATAATCCATCGTTCCTCTAGTTTTGCGCACTGCCTTTTTGTCGAACTTCATCCTAGTCTATTTGCCAAACACACAGTATTCACAAAAGTTCATAGATTTTATTATTTTCCCATCCAACAAATTCCACTTGCTCAACATAGATAATCCTTTTTTACTCATATGACCAAGACGCAGATGCCACAATTGAGTCTGATTCTGATTATTACTTTCGGATGCTACTGCAACTTCTCCTGAAACTGTACTGTCCTGAAGAAATATAATTCTGAAACCAAATTGCTCTTCATGAGTACCATATAACCCTTGCACACTTTGAAAACTCCATTCTCTACATGGTATCTAAATCCATGAGAGTCAAGTGTCCTAAGAGAAATTAGGTTTCTTTTTAGTTTTGGAACATGCCAACACTTTATAGTTTTGACAATGTCATCAAATATCGTCAATATGATGTTATTGATTTCTTCCACAGGTAATGCACGATCATTACCCAGAAACACCTTACCACTTATCTGTTTGTAAGTGACAAACCAGTTTTTGTGTGGACACATGTTATAAGTAGCATTAGTATCAAGAACTTAGAAATTTTGTCCATGAACTGAACTCACGGATAAAATTTTCCCAGCACTGTCATCACTATCAGAATCGATAAAGCTATCAACCACATTCGCAGAACTTTTTGGTTGCTTTCCATTTTTATTTTTCAACTTGGGACAATCTCTCCTATAGTGTCCTTGCTCCCTACACTCAAAACAGTTAGCCTTTTTCATTCTTGACTTAGATCTAGCCTTAGATTTCTTCCAGCTGGAAGAACCCTCCCTTGCATGTGTTCTTCCTCTGCTCACCAAACCTTCCCTCTCAAATCTTTCTCTATTATCTGGAAAATTCTTTTTCAACTCCTTTGATTTTAGAGAATTACTAACATCATCTAGTGAAATACTGTCTTTCTCATACAATAGAGTATCAACATCATTTAGTGAAATACTGTATTTCTCATACAACAGAGTATCAATAAAAGTCTCATAGGAGGGTGGCAAAGAACATAACATAATAAGGGCCTGATCCTCACTATTAATCTCAATATCAATATTCTTCAGGTCATAATGATTGAATTAAATTCATCCATGTGTTCTTTAATAGGCGTACCTTCACTCATTCTTAGATTGTAAAGCCTTTTCTTTAGATACAGGCCGTTGGTCAGCCACTTGGCAGAGTACAACTCCTCTAATTTCTTTCATGCCACAGACACTGATCTTTCACCAGTAATCTCGCATAGGACATTATCAGTTATGCTCATGAAAATCACACTCAAGGCTCTCTCTTTCAATTCAGCTTTCTCCACCTCTTTCATACCTTCTGAAAAGTTATTCTTGATTGTCATAGGATTAAAAAAGATTTGATTTTAATCCTCCACAGGCTGAAACTCGATCCACCATCAAACTTCTTGATCTCATACTTCATTCAAGACGACGCCATATATAAACCCTAGGTTTTATGCACAAAGCTCTGATACCGGTTTGTGATAACAAGTACACAAATCTAAGGCATACACACAAATCGCATAATCACACAGTATAGAAAAAAGAAGAAGAATAATATAGGATTTAACGTGGTTTAACCATAAGGTTTACGTCCACAGGCAAAATAAGAGAAAAATGTTTCACTATGATGAAAAGAGTAAGATACAATCACTCAGAACTCTCAATCCCTAACCTCAGTGTGTTTCTTTAATATCTCATAGCTTTACCTCAAAAGGGCAGAATATTACAATATTTATACTAGTCCATACTGTGGAGACATTGCATTCGCATCCCCAAGGAGATCAGTGGTGGGTTTCGGGCCTGGGCCTATCGGCCCGTGCCCCACGCTATCACCACAAATCTCACTTTTTATCCCAATTGGGTCATAACGCGAAGCTTTCTAATCGGGTCACAATTCGGGTCCATAAAAGACATATACATAATTCAAGCCACATAAAAATAACAAAAATCATGACCAGAATAAAAAGAATAATATATATGCAAATTCACTTAATTTATTGAAACATTAAATTAGCCTTTTTTTTTTTTCAAAAAGGCAAATTCTATAGTTAAATATGCATTGATATTCAGTGCGCCCAACAAAACAATCCTCTTAAATATAATATATTTTTTTATCTATATGGTAATTATTAGACTTTAAATTTAAAATTTTATAATTTTAAAAATAATTTCAGTATTATTACCACAAATATAATATTAAAAGTCATTCAATTTAAAATCTAAAATCATTTTTAGGTGAAAATTTTAGAATACTTTTAATGTGTCTAAAAAACTTCTCATGCAAAGCCTATATTTGAGCTTAGAGTTTCAAGAGTCGACAATTATTTAGACCTTCCTTTAAAAAAAAAGGTAATTAATAAAGGAGAATTTTTAAGATTCGAATGTTATATATTGTTATTAATAAAAATTAGAAAATATTCATTTTAATCCCCTTTATTTCATGCACTTTTGCTATTGATTCCTCAAATTTATTATTTCTAATTAAGTCCTTATACTTTTAGGTTATGTTTGGTAGAGTGTAATGTAATGTAATATAATCAATTATGTAACACAATTAAAATTATAATATAATATAATGTAATTCTCATCATATTCCTATATTTGGTTACAAAATAAAAATATAAGTAATATAATGATAATTTTGATTTTAATATTAATTTATTTATAGTATTAATAATAAGTGGTAATAGTTGTAGTGATTGTTAATTAAATGGTAGTGGTGGCTAAATGGTGGTGGTGGTAACAACAGCGATTGTAAGGTGGTCATGGTGGCAGCGGTGGCAAGGTGAGGTAATGGTGGTTTGTAGTGGTCAAGTGTTGATAGAGGTGACAATGGCATAGTGGTGATGGTGGTGCTCAAATAGGGGGGGGGGGTGGGGGGGGGCGATGATCGGATAGTAGTAGCGGTGGTAGTGTTAATAATAAATCAAAAAAAATAAAAAAAAGTAATCATAAATACATTCATTTTTTGCATGCAATGATCATTATATTACTTTAAACATAATTGAATATATTATGTAATTTTCAGTCCATTACATCAAATTTTTTATGTTACCAAATAATATAATCAAGTATGCAATATAATTACGATTACATTACACTTTTGATTACATCATATCAAATATAACCTTATTTTAATGACGTTGAAAACTTTTTACTGGAACTAAAATGCATGCAAAAGCATAGATAGTAAGAAAATTAATTTTTAGATAATTAAAAATTAAACACAATAAAACTCTAAAATATTCCCCCCATATCGAGAATCCCTAGCAATGAATTTCTTTTCCTCCTGGGGTTAAATACACTTATGGTATCCCTGAACTTAAGGCGTAAATAAAAATACTTCGACTAATAAAAACTTCAATTGAAATAACATAAAATCTCTAACAATTGGTTCACATGTTAAACGATGTGAAATACTTTTTCTGTTAAATTAAAGTTGGGATATTTTTCTATTATAAATTAAAATTGGGGTACTTTTATGTTATACATCTTAAGTTCAATTACCAAGCGTCTAATTTACCCCCTACAATTGTAACTAGTTGATTCTCTCCATCTCGGTCAACCAAAACAACAACCCCCTTCTTTCTCTTCTTCTCCTCCTTAGACCTTGCCACATCAATATATGTTTTGCACTGATACCCCAAAACCCCAAATCCCAATTCCCCTAGACTAAGTCTCTCCTTCTATACCACCATAGCCAACAGCATCACCACCAACAAATGCCCCTACACCTCCCTTTGCTATGATCTTCCTAGGGCTACAATCAAAGACATTAATGACAAGCATGTGGATCTTGATGCTAATAACATGTTCCTTTGCATATCAACAATTAAGGAGCTATCATTCATAAAAGCATTGACCTTGTTAATGCCTTACGACGAACTAGGGTTAAGCTTGTTATTATGGGAAGCAGAGATAATGGTATTATTATTGTCGAGGATGGTTAGAGATGGTGGCAAAGAAAGGGAGAGCATAAAGGTCGTGGTTTCCATTATGGTTAATTAAATGGGCAAGTTCTTGTTGTGTACTACAGAAGTGTATAACCTATAACGAAATAAAGAGAACACACAAAAGAACAATATTTACATTGTTTACCCTTTTCATACAGGGTTATGTCTATGGGCATGCTATATTCCACTATCAATAATAAATCATTAATTACAAGCTCAAAGCTAACTGCTCATCAACCCAATTATATCCAAAAGAACCCTCACTACATAATTGCTCATTAGTAAATATATTAGTTATTCTTTTCAATTTCCTCTAGATATAATCTAACATATTTATACTCCAACTATTGCACTATAAAGGGTGTCTTCAACTATATGGGTAAGAACCCTCTCACCAATGGATAAGAATTTTTTTTTCTTGAATTCTATATCCTTTCTATATTTTAGGCCAAAGCCTCTTCTCTTTCAAGGGACTAGAATGAGCGAGAGCCTCTCATCGATGAGCAAAACTAAATCCTCAGTAATTGGTAAAGCCATTCACTTCATGGGCTGAAAACTACTCTCTTCAATGGGTGAAGTCACTCTCCATGGGCAAAGCCCCTCTCTATGAGCAAAGTTAAATAACTTTCATAATATTTCTATTTATAGTATTAATCACCTCAATTTTAATTTAATTAAGAATTCAACTCAATTTAAGAATAATATTAAATAGGAGTTTTTCTCTATATAGGAAATATACATTCATCCTACTGAAAAATATTTCTCTTACTCAAATTAGAAAAATGTCTCTTCAAATTCCATTAAAATTTTGAGTCACAAATCTAAAAGTTATTTTCTCACTCAATTTATTGAATATGGATGAAGATTTGAGTTGTTTGTGTTATTTGAATTAGATAATTTATTTATTTTATTTGGATTAGAGAAATTTTGAGTTGTTTAGGTAAGAAAAACTGGAGAAATTGTAAGTTGTTTGTCATTCTCAAAGATTGAGAGAGGAAGTGTTTGGGTAGTTTGCAGACACACACACACGAGAGAGTTTGGATAATTTGGAAAAATAAGGAGGACAGAGAATAGTAGTTTACAAAGAGAAACATTAGTCACTTCTAAAAAAAATTAGAAAAAAAATGAGTCACTTCTACTTTTTTTTTCTTTCCTTTTTTAACAAGATTTTTTTTTTAATTTTCTTTCTTAATTAACACCCTTTGTCACTTAGTTTTTATTAAGGTCGAAAAAGTTTTAATTTTATCAAAAATAAAATTTTAGTGCTTAGTTATATATGATAATATTCAAATTACTCAAATCACAAAAACTAAAGAGTTTAAAAGTAGATTTTTTTTTTCTAAAAGTTCCCTTTTTCTTTGAAAAAATTTTAGGGTAAAAATAGATATGATTATGTGACCGGATTAAATTATAAAATAATTTTATAAATCCAATCCATTGTCTATAACTCTAATTTGGGATAATTCAATTATTGTAGAGAAATTAAATCGAATCTAACTTTACTTTTAAAATTAGTTTAAGGTGAGAAGATTTGTCCATGAATATATTATTCTAAATCAATGTAGGACAATGTACTCTTTTACGCCTAGACATGAAATGAAGCTATTCCAATAGTTAGCTTTTGAGTGTTGATAGGTTCAGTCAATTTCTATTTTCTCTATAATTATGACCCATAAAAAACATTCGGGGTAACGTACGGCCATGATTACCTTCAAAGAGAGATGAGGCTGTTGCTTCTAGTGCATCTGACTCGTTTAATGATTGGCTAATTTCTGCACCCTTTCCTGTGTGAATGACACTGCTTAAGAACTCGTTTTAAACAAAATAAACAATTAAATATGTTATTCAATATTAAGAGTGCAATATTACTAGACCCTATTAAAAATGCCTTTCGTTTTCATTTTACATTTACATATTTAACAATTTATAATACGATTTGCTTTTAAAATATCACAAAATTTATAAATGACCAAAGAAAAAAAAAATAGAAAAACGAAGTACATTGAAGATATGAGGAGATATATCTCATTTACTAGACCGTAGTTTCTGTGAAAATTCTCCATCAGTGAAGGATGAATTTAATATAAATTCAATTTTATATAATAATAAATTTAATGATCATTAAATAAAATATTTATATTAAAATTTATATATAGTTAACTAAAATAAGTATAATGATAATACGGATTTAAATATGAATATTTCATTTAATAAAATTAGATAAAGAACTCCATGCTTAATGACGAGCGCAAGTAGTGCGATTACCTCTGAACTGAGATAGGATCATTGTTTCTGACTGATTTCCCTCTGTTAATGACTTGGATTTCGATGTCGTTTCTGTATTAACCACATTATTTAATAAAATTTTTGTAATAACATAAAACATGCTAAATTCATAATAATAATAATATGCACTACATAGATGACACCTTCAGACATGAAGCCGAATTATATTTCAGCAAAGTATATTTATACTATATTTGGGACAATGCTTTATATATATATATATATATATATATATTTGAGGCAAGTGATAATTTTTTGGAGGTAGCTCTGCATATATGTATGATAAGTATTTTTATTGCTTTTGAGCCGTTAGTATCATCATAGAGCTCAAGATGTCAACTTTATTTTTAGACTGCTAGAGTTTATTTTATACGTTTGAGATGCTAGCATTATTTATAGAAAATATATTATGAGTGTATGCAGATGTTATAAATTTTCTGATATTTCAGTTGAAATTATTTCAACAACATTGTTACAGCATAAATTTTTATTTTAGCTTAATAAAGTGATCTTGAAAAAAATGATATTTATTCAGCTAATGTATTTTAATTTACCATGTGATATTATTAAGTGTCAAAACTTTATATACTACCTTATGTTATTTATTTATATGCTCACTGAGTATATACTCACCCCTTTATTTTAATTTTTCATAGCTTTTGGTGTCTTCCTTTCTATTAGCCTTTTGTCTTTGTGGAGTCTTTTTTTTTTTTTATTGGATTTCTGGTATAAGTATAAATATAGAGGTTATGACTACTAGAAATTTATTAATATATTCTTGATCCTCACATAGAGGAAAATCTATAATTATATTTTTGGATGTTCTTGATTGGATTAGCATCATTTCAATTAACTGTGATAAGAATGTTAGATAAATTTATGTATGTCCTTATTTTAGTGGGTGTTCATATTTCTGTTAGCAATATTTCAGGGAAAACTCCATCAATTGCCTGAGTCGCAATCCTTTTTATAAGTTAGGGACAAATGTGACATTTATAATCATTTTAGGCATTGTGATTAGGGACCTAAAAGTTATTTGGGCTAGATAGGCTGAGTGTTACAATGGTTATTCAAGCCGGCAGAGTTAGAAAATTTTAGGCTGTAAGGAAAGGGTTACTCTTGGTGGTTACTTAATGGTTAAGGGCTAGCATGGCAATGTAACACCCTAGGCAAATCCCAAATCGGCAAAACACGAGAGAGATGCTAGGTTCATAAGTTGATAGTTCGTAACCCCTATTGATGCGTTTTAAAACCGTGAGGGCTTCAGCCCAGAGCGGACAATATCACTAGTGGGCCGGGCCATTACATTTGTGGTATCAGAGCCGCTCCGCGTGCAACCTTGAACGATGGTGGGGCAAACCTCAGCGAGGACGCTGAGTCCCATAAGGGGGGTGTATTGTAACACCCTAGGCAAATCCCACATCGGCAAAACACGGGAGAGATGCTGGGTTTATAAGTTGATGGTTCGTAACCCCTAGTGACGCGTTTTAAAACCGTGAGGGCTTCAGCCCAGAGCGGACAATATCACTAGTGGGCCGGGCCATTACATTTATGGTATCAGAGCCGCTCCACGTGCAACCTTGGACGATGGTGGGGCAAACCTCAGCGAGGACGCTGAGTCCCATAAGGGGGGTGGATTGTAACACCCTAGGCAAATCCCACATCGACAAATATGGGACTCAGCGTCCTCGCTGAGGTTTGCCCCACCATCGCTCAAGGTTGCACGCGGAGCGGCTCTGATACCACAAATGTAATGGCCCGGCCCACTAGTGATATTGTCCGCTCTGGACTGAAGCCCTCACGGTTTTAAAACGCGTCAATAGGAGTTACGAACCACCAACTTATGAACCCAGCATCTCTCCCGTGTTTTGTCGATGTGGGATTTGCCTAGGGTGTTACAGGCAAACTTTTGAGCTCTCTTAAATTTTCTCCCTCCTTCAGGTTAGTAAACTCTATCTCTCTCTACAAACTCTCCCTATTATCTACACATCCTCTATCTCCATTTTTTACTCTGTCCTCTGAGAAAATTAGCACTCTATTCTCCATACATCTTGGGGTCTCGTTTGCTCTCCCTCTGTACAACTTCTGCCAGCCAACACAACCTAGATAATAAAACAATGCCTTTGGCCGAGAAAATTCTTCTTTTACAAAGAATACTACTTAATACACATTAAGAGCATCACATCACAGCTTTAAGAATCCATTTCACTATTCCAATCTCTTCAAATATTAATAAGTTCTTCACCAACAAGATCTTAACACCATTTTCATCTTTGCCATCAAAACAACCACGATTAAATATATATATATATATATATATATATATATATATATATATATATATATATATATATATATATATATATATATATATATATATAATCTCTTGAGCTAAAATTACAATTTTACTTTTAAGAATATTTGTTTATAAAATTTCTCTTAACTTTATTTTATTTCAATTAATTATTTTGATTTTCATCAAATACTACTAAAATCAATATATATTAGTATATAAATAAATATATCTAATTTTTTTGTCAAAATAAATAATTTAATCCATTGAAATTTACTTAATTTAAATTAAATAAAAATTAAAATTGCGCGCATTGAAATCATGAAATTAAAATAGATAACTAGTTCTATTCTCTTGAGAAATTAAAATAGAACTCATGAAATCATGATAAATTTTACTTTTTTTTTTCTTAAATTTCCGAAGAAAAATTTTATACTTTTGGGTAGTGGCTTCCCATCAAAACCCATTTTCTCATCAAACCTCGTTTTTCCGACATGAAAATTAAATCCAAAGCCACTGCCATCTTTTGTTGCACATTTGGTCGGGTGAGCTTAGTTGGATTGGGTAAATGGGTTATCTTTGATTTTAAAGAATATGATGCAGATTTGCCTGCATTTGTCATCCTTGTGGAAGCCGAAGAAGAAGCATGTGGGTACCTTTCTGTTAAATTGAATTCGAGATACTTTTATGTTATTCATCTTAAGTTCAGTGAGTATAATTTACCTCCTTAATGCATGTGTATCATCTCTCACAATCATGTAGGATAGCACACTATTTTTATGTGCATCTAAATATTTCATAATCTTCCCTATCCTTCTCCTCCTTAGACCTTGCCACATCAATATATGCTTTGCACTAATACCCAAAACCCCAAATCCCAATTCCCCTAGACCAAATCTCTCCTTTCATTACCACATTGCCAACAACATCACCACCAAGGAATGCCTCTACACCTCCCTTCGCTATGATCTTCTTAAAAGCATGTGGATCTTGATCTAAATAACCTGGTTTCTTTGCATATCAACAATTTAGGACCTATCAATCATAAAAGCATTGATCTTATTCATGCCTCACGACGAACTAGGTTAGGTTGCTATATGGGAAGCAGAGATAATGGTATCATTATAATTGAGAATATAAATAGATTAAAATATAATAACTTCTTTATTTAAATCCGATCCATTATTGACCCAATTCATCAGATAATTCAATTACCAACTGACAAAAGAATTCAGGGTAACTGGTATGATTACCTTCCAAGAGAGGTGAGGCCGTTGCTTCTAATAATGCATCTGATCTCTTGAATGCTGGGCTAAATTCTTCACTCTCCCCTGTATGCATCACAATCCTTAAGATCTCGCTTTTAACAAAATAAGCAATTAAATAAGAACTGTCATTCAATTTTGGCGTTGCAATAATACTATGATTACACCTCATAATTTAAAAAAAAAAAGCATTTGTTATAAATTCGATTTTATATGAATATTTCATCTAATAATTATAAAATTTATTTTTATATAAAATTAAGTTTATATTAAATGCATTCTAACATATTATTAATTTAGTTAACACAAATCAAATTTCTTTATATTTAAAAATGTTACTTTCACATCCTAAAAAAATGTTGTTTTCACATAAGAAAGAAAAAAGACAAAAGAAAAATAACCTTTAAATAAACATAAAAAATATATACAATAAAAACAATATACAGGTGCAGTGTTTTTTTTAATATATATATATATATATATATAATAATAATAATAATTTTATAATATTCTGAGGTAAAATAAAATATTTTTAAATAAGAAATAAAAAAGAAAATTCACCATAAGAAAAAAATGCATAAAAGGAGAAAAAACCAAATATATTGGATAAAAAAATGAATAATTTTATTCATTTAACTCTTAAAGAGTGTTTGGTACGAGATTAATGTTGTTTGAATATTTAAAAATACTAAGTTAATTTTTCACCTTATTAATATTTATATATGGGCTAAATATTAACTTAAAACCTAAGTTAATAATTACACTCTTTAAAAATTAAAACTTATCAGAGTAACCTTTATCCTTTAATTTTTTTTAACCTTCTACTAAATATATTCTAATTAAAATTTGAGTTAAAAATTTCACATATAATTTCAATATTAGTAATTATATTTTAAATTTAAAATCTAACTGTTTAAGGTATAATTTAAAATCTCACCGCATGGAGTAAAAATGGCTTCCCAAGAATCTCGCTCGGTGTTTTCCCATTCCAATATATCTTTCCACCAGCTCTCCTCACCCTTGATCTTCCTCAATTTTGTGTGGGAAGCTTTGCTAATTGGAAGACTCTTGAGATTTGGGCAATAGTAAAAGCTCATCCATTCCATTTCTTGCGCAATGGATAACACATCTGAGATTCTATCCAAATGAGGTAAGAAATGAAGAGAAATCTTCTTCAAGGGTAGGTTAATATGTTTGATCTCATTCTCAGAATCAATTCCGCTCACTAATCTGGTGACTTGGGAGCAATCTTTAACTGTGAGCTCTTCAAGGCGGGAAAGATTTGCTAGCAATCCTGGTGTGAAAATGGTGGTCAGCTGGGGACACATGTACAGTGTCAAGTATTTTAGTGCTTTCAAGCTACTGTTATCCAATCGCCCCTCCCATATACTCCTTAAACTCCTCGCATAATATATATACA